>NC_079877.1:7228586-7534113 GCF_029227915.1 Hydractinia symbiolongicarpus | reverse complement strand
AAGAATGTCATTTCTTGTAGTCAAAATGACTCATTTATCACATTTATAAGGTCAAAGTCCAAAATCAGTTCAACTAAGTCCCACAGTCAATCGTTTCACTGTTGAAAGCGATACAACTTAGTAATATCGGAAGAAAATCACTAAATACATGCTGGTACGATTATGTGACGCAACCGTTCTAACTCAAACGGATTGACACCGTTAGAAAGTCAATGAAATGTAGTTTTTAAACTGTCTCTATTTCTTCAGCGTGCGATAACGGCTAGGATTGTTTCCACAGTAATAAATGACTTATTTATCTTAACTTTTAAACAAAGCGCTACCACAGCGCCCAGTGTAATCGCTGAGTTCCAGCAATCATGTCAAATTAAGGAGAATGTTATTTCTTCTAGTCATAATGGCTCATTTATTACATTTATAAGGTCAAAGCCCAAAATCAGTTCAATTAATTCCCACAGTCATTCGTTTCTCTGTTGAAAGCGATGCAACTTAGTAATATCGGAAGAAAATCACTAAATACATGCTGGTACGATTATGTGACACAACCGTTCTAACTCAAACGGATTGACACCGTTAGAAAGTCAATGAAATGTAGTTTTTGAAACTGTCTCTATTTCTTCAGCGCGCGATAACGGCTAGGATTGGTCCCACAGTACAAAATGACTTATTTATCTTAATTTTTAAATAAAGCGTTACCACAGCGCCCAGTGTAATCGCTGAGTTCCAGCAATCATGTCAAACTAAGAAGAATGTCATTTCTTGTAGTCAAAATGACTCATTTATCACATTTATAAGGTCAAAGTCCAAAATTAGTTCAACTAAGTCCCACAGTCAATCGTTTCACTGTTGAAAGCGATACAACTTAGTAATATCGGAAGAAAATCACTAAATACATGCTGGTACGATTATGTGGCGCAACCGTTCTAACTCAAACGGATTGACACCGTTAGAAAGTCAATGAAATGTAGTTTTAGAAACTGTCTCTATTTCTTCAGCGCGCTAAAACGGCTAGGATTGGTCCCACAGTACAAAATGACTTATTTATCTTAATTTTTAAATAAAGCGTTTCCACAGCGCCCAGTGTAATCGCTGAGTTCCAGCAATCATGTCAAACTGAGAAGAATGTCATTTCTTGTAGTCAAAATGACTCATTTATCACATTTATAAGGTCAAAGTCCAAAATCAGTTCAATTAAGTCTCACTGTCAATCGTTTCTCTGTTGAAAGCGATAGAACTTAGTAATATCGGAAGAAAATCACTAAATACATGCTGGTACGATTATGTGACGCAACCGTTTTAACTCAAACGAATTGACACCGTTAGAAAGTCAATGAAATGTAGTTTTTGAAACTGTCTCTATTTCTTCAGCGTGCGATAACGGCTAGGATTGTTTCCACCGTAATAAATAACTTATTTATCTTAACTTTTAAACAAAGCGGTACCACAGCGCATAGTGTAATCGCTGAGTTCCAGCAATCATGTCAAATTACGGAGAATGTTATTTATTCTAGTCATAATGGCTCATTTATTACATTTATAAGGACAAAGCCCAAAATCAGTTCAATTAAGTCCCACAGTCAATCGGTTCTCTGTTGAAAGCGATACAACTTAGTAATATCGGAAGAAAATCACTAAATACATGCTGGTACGATTATGTGACGCAACCGTTCTAACTCAAACGGATTGACACCGTTAGAAAGTCAATGAAATGTAGTTTTTGAAACTGTCTCTATTTCTTCAGCGCGCGATAACGGCTAGGATTGGTCCCACAGTACAAAATGACTTATTTATCTTAATTTTTAAATAAAGCGTTACCACATCGCCCAGTGTAATCGCTGAGTTCCAGCAATCATGTCAAACTAAGAAGAATGTCATTTCTTGTAGTCAAAATGACTCAATTATCACATTTATAAGGTCAAACTCCAAAATCAGTTCAACTAAGTCCCACAGTCAATCGTTTCACTGTTGAAAGCGATACAACTTAGTAATATCGGAAAAATATCACTAAATACATGTTGATACGAATGTGTGACACAACCGTTGTAACTCAAACGGATTGACACCGTGAGAAATTCAATGAGATGTACTTTTTGAAGCTGTCTCTACTTCTTCAGCGCAAACTAACGGCTAGGATTGCTTCTACAGTAAAAAATGACTTATTCATCTTAATTTTTAAATAAAGCGCTACCACAGCGCCCAGTGTAATCGCTGAGTTCCAGCAATTATGTCAAATTAAGAAGAATGTTATTTCTTGGAGTGCAATTGTCTCACTTACAACATTTATAAGGTCAAAATCCAAAAGCAGTTCAATTAAGTCGCACAGTCAAACGTTTCACAGTTAAAAGCGATGCAACCTAGTAATATCCGAATACTTTCGCTAAATAAATGTTGGTACGAATATGTGACGCAACCGTTGTAACTCAAACGGAATTATACGCCAAGAAATCAATGAAATGTAGTTTTTGAGAATGTCTTTATTTCTTCAGCGCGTGCTAACGGCCAGGATTGGTCCCACAGTAAGAAAATCTTATTTATCTAAATATTTAAATAAAGCGCTACCACAGCGCCCAGTGTAATCGCTGAGTTCCAGCAATCATGTAAAATTAAGAAGAATGATATTTCTTTTAGTCAAAATGGCTCATTTATTACATTTATAAGGTCAAAGTCCTGAATCAGTTCAAATAATTCCCACAGTCAATCGTTTCACTGTTAAAAGCGATACAACTTAGTAATATCGGAAGAAAATCACTAAATACATTTTGGTACGAATATGTGACGCAGCTGTTGTAACTCAGACGGATTGACACCGTTAAAAAGTCAATGAAATGTGGTTTTTGAAACTGTCTCTATTTCTTCAGCGCGCGATAACTGCTAGGATTGGTCCCACAGTAAAAAAAGACTTATTTATCTTAATTTTTAAATAAAACGCTACCACAGCGCCCAGTGTAATCGCTGAGTTCCAGCAATCATGCCAAATTAAGAAGAATGTTATTTCTTGGAGTCCAATTGTCTCACTTATAACATTTACAAGGTCAAAGTCCAAAGTTAGTTCAATTAAGTCCCACAGTCAATCGTTTCACTGTTAGAAGCGATGCAACCTAGTAATATCAGAAAAACATCGTTAATACATGTTGGTACGAATATGTGACGCAACCGTTGTAACTCAAACAGATTGGCACCGTTAGAAAGTCAATGAAATGTACTTTTTGAAGCTGTCTCTATTTCTTCAGCGCGAACTAACGGCTAGGATTGGTCCCACAGTAAAAAATGACTTATTTATCTAAATTTTTTAAAAAAGCTACCACAGAGCCTAATGTAATCGCTGAATTCCAGCAATCATGTTAAATTAAGAAGAATGTTATTCCTTGGAGACCTTTTCCCTCATTTATCACATTTATAAGGTCACAGTCCTGAATCAGTTCAAATAATTCCCACAGTCAATCGTTTCACTGTTAAAAGCGATGCAACTTAGGAATATCCGAAAAAAATCACTAAATATATTTTGGTACGAATATGTGACGCAACTGTTTTAACTCAAACGGATTGACACCGTTAGAAAGTCAATGAAATGTAGTTTCTGAAACTGTCTCTATTTCTTCAGCGCGCGATAACGGCTAGGATTGGTCCTACAGTACAAAATGACTTATTTATCTCAATTTATAAATAAACCGTTACCACGGCGCCCAGTGTAATCCGTGAGTTCCATCAACCATGTCAAATTACGGAGAATGTTATTTCTTCTAGTCAAAATGGCTCATTTATTACATTTATAAGGTCAAAGTCCAAAATCAGTTCAATTAAGTCCCACAGTCAATCGTTTCTCTGTTGAAAGCGATACAACTTAGTAATATCGGAAGAAAATCACTAAATACATGTTGGTACGATTGTGTGACGCAACCGTTCTAACTCAAACGGATTGACACCGTTAGAAAGTCAATGAAATGGAGTTTTTGAAACTATCTCTATATCTTCAGCGCGCGCTAACGGCTAGGATTGGTCCCACAGTAAAAATGTCTTATTTATCTAAATTTTTAAATGAATCGCTACCACAGGGTCCAGTGTATACGCTTAGTTCCACCAATCATGTCAAATTAAGAAGAATGGTATTTCTTGGTGTCCAATTGTCTCACTTATAACA
Source organism: Hydractinia symbiolongicarpus (assembly GCF_029227915.1). NCBI lineage: Eukaryota > Metazoa > Cnidaria > Hydrozoa > Anthoathecata > Hydractiniidae > Hydractinia > Hydractinia symbiolongicarpus. The sequence goes on along the minus strand of NC_079877.1, from coordinate 7,529,975 downwards.
TTTATAAGGTCAAAGTTCAAAATCAGTTCAATTAAGTCGCACAGTCAAACGTTTCACAGTTAAATGCGATGCAACCTAGTAATATCCGAATACTTTCGCTAAATACATGTTGGTACGAATATGTGACGCAACCGTTGTAACTCAAACAGAATTATACCACCAAGAAATCAATGAAATGTAGTTCTTGAGAATGTCTTTATTTCTTCAACGCATGGTAACGGCCAGGATTGGTCCCACAGTAAGAAATCCTTATTTATCTAAATTTTTAAATAAAGCGCTACCGCAGAGCCTATTGTAACCGCTGAATTCCAGCAATCATGTCAAATTAAGAAGAATGTTATTCCTTGGATACCAATTGGCGCATTAATCACATTTATAAGGTCAAAGTCCAAAATCAGTTCAACTAAGTCCCGCAGTCAATCGTTTCACTGTTGAAAGCGATACATCTTAGTAATATCGGAAGAAAATCAGTAAATACATGTTGGTACGATTATGTGTCGCAACCGTTGTAACTCAAACGGATTGACACCGTTAGAAAGTCAATGAAATGTAGTTTTTAAAACTGTCTCTATTTCTTCAGCGCGCGATAACGGCTAGGATTGGTCCCACAGTACAAAATGACTTATTTATCTAAATTTTTTAATAAAGCGTTACCACAGCGCCCAGTGTAATCGGTGAGTTCCATCAATCATGTCAAACTAAGAAGAATGTCATTTCTAGTAGTCAAAATGACTCATTTATCACATTTATAAGGTCAAAGTCTAAAATCAGTTCAACTAAGTCCCACAGGCAATCGTTTCACTGTTGAAAGCGATACAACTTAGTATTATCGGAAGGAAATCACTAAATACATGTTGGTACGAATATGTGACGCAACCGTTTTAACTCAAACGGATTGACACCGTTAGAAAGTCAATGAAATGTAGTTTTTAAAACTGTCTCTATTTCTTCAGCGCGCGATAACGGCTAGGATTGGTCCCACAGTAAAAAAAGACTTATTTATCTTAATTTTTTAATAAAGCGCCTCCACAGCGCCCAGTGTAATCGCCGAGTTCCAGCAATCATGCCAAATTAAGAAGAATGTTATTTCTTGGAGTCCAATTGTCTCACTTATAACATTTACAAGGTCAAAGTCCAAAGTTAGTTCAATTAAGTCCCACAGTCAATCGTTTCACTGTTAGAAGCGATGCAACCTAGTAATATCAGAAAAACATCGTTAATACATGTTGGTACGAATATGTGACCCAACCGTTGTAACTCAAACAGATTGACACCGTTAGAAAGTCAATGAAATGTACTTTTTGAAGCTGTCTCTATTTCTTCAGCGCGAACTAACGGCTAGGATTGGTCCCACAGTAAAAAATGACTTATTTATCTAAATTTTTTAAAAAAGGCTACCACAGAGCCTAATGTAATCGCTGAATTCCAGCAATCATGTTAAATTAAGAAGAATGTTATTCCTTGGAGACCTTTTCCCTCATTTATCACATTTATAAGGTCACAGTCCTGAATCAGTTCAAATAATTCCCACAGTCAATCGTTTCACTGTTAAAAGCGATGCAACTTAGGAATATCCGAAAAAAATCACTAAATACATTTTGGTACGAATATGTGACGCAACTGTTTTAACTCAAACGGATTGACACCGCTAGAAAGTCAATGAAATGTAGTTTTTAAAACTGTCTCTATTTCTTCAGCGCGCGATAACGGCTAGGATTGGTCCCACAGTACAAAATGACTTATTTATCTTAATTTTTAAATAAAGCGTTACCACATCGCCCAGTGTAATCGCTGAGTTCCAGCAATCATGTCAAACTAAGAAGAATGTCATTTCTTGTAGTCAAAATGACTCAATTATCACATTTATAAGGTCAAACTCCAAAATCAGTTCAACTAAGTCCCACAGTCAATCGTTTCACTGTTGAAAGCGATACAACTTAGTAATATCGGAAAAATATCACTAAATACATGTTGATACGAATGTGTGACACAACCGTTGTAACTCAAACGGATTGACACCGTGAGAAATTCAATGAGATGTACTTTTTGAAGCTGTCTCTACTTCTTCAGCGCAAACTAACGGCTAGGATTGCTTCTACAGTAAAAAATGACTTATTCATCATAATTTTTAAATAAAGCGCTACCACAGCGCCCAGTGTAATCGCTGAGTTCCAGCAATTATGTCAAATTAAGAAGAATGTTATTTCTTGGAGTGCAATTGTCTCACTTACAACATTTATAAGGTCAAAATCCAAAAGCAGTTCAATTAAGTCGCACAGTCAAACGTTTCACAGTTAAAAGCGATGCAACCTAGTAATATCCGAATACTTTCGCTAAATACATGTTGGTACGAATATGTGACGCAACCGTTGTAACTCAAACGGAATTATACGCCAAGAAATCAATGAAATGTAGTTTTTGAGAATGTCTTTATTTCTTCAGCGCGTGCTAACGGCCAGGATTGGTCCCACAGTAAGAAAATCTTATTTATCTAAATATTTAAATAAAGCGCTACCACAGCGCCCAGTGTAATCGCTGAGTTCCAGCAATCATGTAAAATTAAGAAGAATGATATTTCTTTTAGTCAAAATGGCTCATTTATTACATTTATAAGGTCAAAGTCCTGAATCAGTTCAAATAATTCCCACAGTCAATCGTTTCACTGTTAAAAGCGATACAACTTAGTAATATCGGAAGAAAATCACTAAATACATTTTGGTACGAATATGTGACGCAGCTGTTGTAACTCAGACGGATTGACACCGTTAAAAAGTCAATGAAATGTGGTTTTTGAAACTGTCTCTATTTCTTCAGCGCGCGATAACTGCTAGGATTGGTCCCACAGTAAAAAAAGACTTATTTATCTTAATTTTTAAATAAAACGCTACCACAGCGCCCAGTGTAATCGCTGAGTTCCAGCAATCATGCCAAATTAAGAAGAATGTTATTTCTTGGAGTCCAATTGTCTCACTTATAACATTTACAAGGTCAAAGTCCAAAGTTAGTTCAATTAAGTCCCACAGTCAATCGTTTCACTGTTAGAAGCGATGCAACCTAGTAATATCAGAAAAACATCGTTAATACACGTTGGTACGAATATGTGACGCAACCGTTGTAACTCAAACAGATTGACACCGTTAGAAAGTCAATGAAATGTACTTTTTGAAGCTGTCTCTATTTCTTCAGCGCGAACTAACGGCTAGGATTGGTCCCACAGTAAAAAATGACTTATTTATCTAAATTTTTTAAAAAAGCTACCACAGAGCCTAATGTAATCGCTGAATTCCAGCAATCATGTTAAATTAAGAAGAATGTTATTCCTTGGAGACCTTTTCCCTCATTTATCACATTTATAAGGTCACAGTCCTGAATCAGTTCAAATAATTCCCACAGTCAATCGTTTCACTGTTAAAAGCGATGCAACTTAGGAATATCCGAAAAAAATCACTAAATACATTTTGGTACGAATATGTGACGCAACTGTTTTAACTCAAACGGATTGACACCGTTAGAAAGTCAATGAAATGTAGTTTCTGAAACTGTCTCTATTTCTTCAGCGCGCGATAACGGTTAGGATTGGTCCTACAGTACAAAATGACTTATTTATCTCAATTTATAAATAAACCGTTACCACGGCGCCCAGTGTAATCCGTGAGTTCCATCAACCATGTCAAATTACGGAGAATGTTATTTCTTCTAGTCAAAATGGCTCATTTATTACATTTATAAGGTCAAAGTCCAAAATCAGTTCAATTAAGTCCCACAGTCAATCGTTTCTCTGTTGAAAGCGATACAACTTAGTAATATCGGAAGAAAATCACTAAATACATGTTGGTACGAATATGTGACGCAACCGTTTTAACTCAAACGGATTGACACCGTTAGAAAGTCAATGAAATGTAGTTTTTAAAACTGTCTCTATTTCTTCAGCGCGCGATAACGGCTAGGATTGGTCCCACAGTAAAAAAAGACTTATTTATCTTAATTTTTTAATAAAGCGCCTCCACAGCGCCCAGTGTAATCGCCGAGTTCCAGCAATCATGCCAAATTAAGAAGAATGTTATTTCTTGGAGTCCAATTGTCTCACTTATAACATTTACAAGGTCAAAGTCCAAAGTTAGTTCAATTAAGTCCCACAGTCAATCGTTTCACTGTTAGAAGCGATGCAACCTAGTAATATCAGAAAAACATCGTTAATACATGTTGGTACGAATATGTGACACAACCGTTGTAACTCAAACAGATTGACACCGTTAGAAAGTCAATGAAATGTACTTTTTGAAGCTGTCTCTATTTCTTCAGCGCGAACTAACGGCTAGGATTGGTCCCACAGTAAAAAATGACTTATTTATCTAAATTTTTTAAAAAAGGCTACCACAGAGCCTAATGTAATCGCTGAATTCCAGCAATCATGTTAAATTAAGAAGAATGTTATTCCTTGGAGACCTTTTCCCTCATTTATCACATTTATAAGGTCACAGTCCTGAATCAGTTCAAATAATTCCCACAGTCAATCGTTTCACTGTTAAAAGCGATGCAACTTAGGAATATCCGAAAAAAATCACTAAATACATTTTGGTACGAATATGTGACGCAACTGTTTTAACTCAAACGGATTGACACCGTTAGAAAGTCAATGAAATGTAGTTTTTAAAACTGTCTCTATTTCTTCAGCGCGCGATAACGGCTAGGATTGGTCCCACAGTACAAAATGACTTATTTATCTCAATTTATAAATAAACCGTTACCACAGCGCCCAGTGTAATCGGTGAGTTCCATCAATCATGTCAAATTACGGAGAATGTTATTTCTTCTAGTCAAAATGGCTCATTTATTACATTTATAAGGTCAAAGTCCAAAATCAGTTCAATTAAGTCCCACAGTCAATCGTTTCTCTGTTGAAAGCGATACAACTTAGTAATATCGGAAGAAAATCACTAAATACATGTTGGTACGATTGTGTGACGCAACCGTTCTAACTCAAACGGATTGACACCGTTAGAAAGTCAATGAAATGGAGTTTTTGAAACTATCTCTATATCTTCAGCGCGCGCTAACGGCTAGGATTGGTCCCACAGTAAAAATGACTTATTTATCTAAATTTTTAAATGAATCGCTACCACAGGGTCCAGTGTATACGCTTAGTTCCACCAATCATGTCAAATTAAGAAGAATGGTATTTCTTGGTGTCCAATTGTCTCACTTATAACATTTATAAGGTCAAAGTTCAAAATCAGTTCAATTAAGTCGCACAGTCAAACGTTTCACAGTTAAAAGCGATGCAACCTAGTAATATCCGAATACTTTCGCTAAATACATGTTGGTACGAATATGTGACGCAACCGTTGTAACTCAAACGGAATTATACCACCAAGAAATCAATGAAATGTAGTTCTTGAGAATGTCTTTATTTCTTCAGCGCATGGTAACGGCCAGGATTGGTCCCACAGTAAGAAAATCTTATTTATCTAAATTTTTAAATAAAGCGGAACCGCAGAGCCTATTGTAACCGCTGAATTCCAGCAATCATGTCAAATTAAGAAGAATGTTATTCCTTGGAGACCAATTGGCGCATTAATCACATTTATAAGGTCAAAGTCCAAAATCAGTTCAACTAAGTCCCGCAGTCAATCGTTTCACTGTTGAAAGCGATACATCTTAGTAATATCGGAAGAAAATCAGTAAATACATGTTGGTACGATTATGTGTCGCAACCGTTGTAACTCAAACGGATTGACACCGTTAGAAAGTCAATGAAATGTAGTTTTTAAAACTGTCTCTATTTCTTCAGCGCGCGATAACGGCTAGGATTTGTCCCACAGTACAAAATGACTTATTTATCTAAATTTTTAAATAAAGCGTTACCACAGCGCCCAGTGTAATCGGTGAGTTCCATCAATCATGTCAAACTAAGAAGAATGTCATTTCTTGTAGTCAAAATGATTCATTTATCACATTTATAAGGTCAAAGTACAAAATCAGTTCAACTAAGTCCCACAGTCAATCGTTTCACTGTTGAAAGCGATACAACTTAGTAATATCGGAAAAATATCACTAAATACATGTTGGTACGAATATGTGACGCAACCGTTGTAACTCAAACAGATTGACACCGTTAGAAAGTCAATGAAATGTACTTTTTGAAGCTGTCTCTATTTCTTCAGCGCGAACTAACGGCTAGGATTGGTCCCACAGTAAAAAATGACTTATTTATCTAAATTTTTTAAAAAAGCTACCACAGAGCCTAATGTAATCGCTGAATTCCAGCAATCATGTTAAATTAAGAAGAATGTTATTCCTTGGAGACCTTTTCCCTCATTTATCACATTTATAAGGTCACAGTCCTGAATCAGTTCAAATAATTCCCACAGTCAATCGTTTCACTGTTAAAAGCGATGCAACTTAGGAATATCCGAAAAAAATCACTAAATACATTTTGGTACGAATATGTGACGCAACTGTTTTAACTCAAACGGATTGACACCGTTAGAAAGTCAATGAAATGTAGTTTCTGAAACTGTCTCTATTTCTTCAGCGCGCGATAACGGCTAGGATTGGTCCTACAGTACAAAATGACTTATTTATCTCAATTTATAAATAAACCGTTACCACAGCGCCCAGTGTAATCGGTGAGTTCCATCAATCATGTCAAATTACGGAGAATGTTATTTCTTCTAGTCAAAATGGCTCATTTATTACATTTATAAGGTCAAAGTCCAAAATCAGTTCAATTAAGTCCCACAGTCAATCGTTTCTCTGTTGAAAGCGATACAACTTAGTAATATCGGAAGAAAATCACTAAATACATGTTGGTACGATTGTGTGACGCAACCGTTCTAACTCAAACGGATTGACACCGTTAGAAAGTCAATGAAATGGAGTTTTTGAAACTATCTCTATATCTTCAGCGCGCGCTAACGGCTAGGATTGGTCCCACAGTAAAAATGACTTATTTATCTAAATTTTTAAATGAATCGCTACCACAGGGTCCAGTGTATACGCTTAGTTCCACCAATCATGTCAAATTAAGAAGAATGGTATTTCTTGGTGTCCAATTGTCTCACTTATAACATTTATAAGGTCAAAGTTCAAAATCAGTTCAATTAAGTCGCACAGTCAAACGTTTCACAGTTAAAAGCGATGCAACCTAGTAATATCCGAATACTTTCGCTAAATACATGTTGGTACGAATATGTGACGCAACCGTTGTAACTCAAACGGAATTATACCACCAAGAAATCAATGAAATGTAGTTCTTGAGAATGTCTTTATTTCTTCAGCGCATGGTAACGGCCAGGATTGGTCCCACAGTAAGAAAATCTTATTTATCTAAATTTTTAAATAAAGCGCTACCGCAGAGCCTATTGTAACCGCTGAATTCCAGCAATCATGTCAAATTAAGAAGAATGTTATTCCTTGGAGACCAATTGGCGCATTAATCACATTTATAAGGTCAAAGTCCAAAATCAGTTCAACTAAGTCCCGCAGTCAATCGTTTCACTGTTGAAAGCGATACATCTTAGTAATATCGGAAGAAAATCAGTAAATACATGTTGGTACGATTATGTGTCGCAACCGTTGTAACTCAAACGGATTGACACCGTTAGAATGTCAATGAAATGTAGTTTTTAAAACTGTCTCTATTTCTTCAGCGCGCGATAACGGCTAGGATTGGTCCCACAGTACAAAATGACTTATTTATCTAAATTTTTTAATAAAGCGTTACCACAGCGCCCAGTGTAATCGGTGAGTTCCATCAATCATGTCAAACTAAGAAGAATGTCATTTCTAGTAGTCAAAATGACTCATTTCTCACATTTATAAGGTCAAAGTCTAAAATCAGTTCAACTAAGTCCCACAGGCAATCGTTTCACTGTTGAAAGCGATACAACTTAGTATTATCGGAAGGAAATCACTAAATACATGTTGGTACGAATATGTGACGCAACCGTTTTAACTCAAACGGATTGACACCGTTAGAAACTCAATGAAATGTAGTTTTTAAAACTGTCTCTATTTCTTCAGCGCGCGATAACGGCTAGGATTGGTCCCACAGTAAAAAAAGACTTATTTATCTTAATTTTTTAATAAAGCGCCTCCACAGCGCCCAGTGTAATCGCCGAGTTCCAGCAATCATGCCAAATTAAGAAGAATGTTATTTCTTGGAGTCCAATTGTCTCACTTATAACATTTACAAGGTCAAAGTCTAAAGTTAGTTCAATTAAGTCCCACAGTCAATCGTTTCACTGTTAGAAGCGATGCAACCTAGTAATATCAGAAAAACATCGTTAATACATGTTGGTACGAATATGTGACCCAACCGTTGTAACTCAAACAGATTGACACCGTTAGAAAGTCAATGAAATGTACTTTTTGAAGCTGTCTCTATTTCTTCAGCGCGAACTAACGGCTAGGATTGGTCCCACAGTAAAAAATGACTTATTTATCTAAATTTTTTAAAAAAGCTACCACAGAGCCTAATGTAATCGCTGAATTCCAGCAATCATGTTAAATTAAGAAGAATGTTATTCCTTGGAGACCTTTTCCCTCATTTATCACATTTATAAGGTCACAGTCCTGAATCAGTTCAAATAATTCCCACAGTCAATCGTTTCACTGTTAAAAGCGATGCAACTTAGGAATATCCGAAAAAAATCACTAAATACATTTTGGTACGAATATGTGACGCAACTGTTTTAACTCAAGCGGATTGACACCGTTAGAAAGTCAATGAAATGTAGTTTCTAAAACTTTCTCTATTTCTTCAGCGCGCGATAACGGCTAGGATTGGTCCTACAGTACAAAATGACTTATTTATCTCAATTTATAAATAAACCGTTACCACAGCGCCCAGAGTAATCGGTGAGTTCCATCAATCATGTCAAATTACGGAGAATGTTATTTCTTCTAGTCAAAATGGCTCATTTATTACATTTATAAGGTCAAAGTCCAAAATCAGTTCAATTAAGTCCCACAGTCAATCGTTTCTCTGTTGAAAGCGATACAACTTAGTAATATCGGAAGAAAATCACTAAATACATGTTGGTACGATTGTGTGCCGCAACCGTTCTAACTCAAACGGATTGACACCGTTAGAAAGTCAATGAAATGGAGTTTTTGAAACTATCTCTATATCTTCAGCGCGCGCTAACGGCTAGGATTGGTCCCACAGTAAAAATGACTTATTTATCTAAATTTTTAAATGAATCGCTACCACAGGGTCCAGTGTATACGCTTAGTTCCACCAATCATGTCAAATTAAGAAGAATGGTATTTCTTGGTGTCCAATTGTCTCACTTATAACATTTATAAGGTCAAAGTTCAAAATCAGTTCAATTAAGTCGCACAGTCAAACGTTTCACAGTTAAAAGCGATGCAACCTAGTAATATCCGAATACTTTCGCTAAATACATGTTGGTACGAATATGTGACGCAACCGTTGTAACTCAAACGGAATTATACCACCAAGAAATCAATGAAATGTAGTTCTTGAGAATGTCTTTATTTTTTCAGCGCATGGTAACGGCCAGGATTGGTCCCACAGTAAGAAAATCTTATTTATCTAAATTTTTAAATAAAGCGCTACCGCAGAGCCTATTGTAACCGCTGAATTCCAGCAATCATGTCAAATTAAGAAGAATGTTATTCCTTGGAGACCAATTGGCGCATTAATCACATTTATAAGGTCAAAGTCCAAAATCAGTTCAACTAAGTCCCGCAGTCAATCGTTTCACTGTTGAAAGCGATACATCTTAGTAATATCGGAAGAAAATCAGTAAATACATGTTGGTACGATTATGTGTCGCAACCGTTGTAACTCAAACGGATTGACACCGTTAGAAAGTCAATGAAATGTAGTTTTTAAAACTGTCTCTATTTCTTCAGCGCGCGATAACGGCTAGGATTGGTCCCACAGTACAAAATGACTTATTTATCTAAATTTTTTAATAAAGCGTTACCACAGCGCCCAGTGTAATCGGTGAGTTCCATCAATCATGTCAAACTAAGAAGAATGTCATTTCTAGTAGTCAAAATGACTCATTTATCACATTTATAAGGTCAAAGTCTAAAATCAGTTCAACTAAGTCCCACAGGCAATCGTTTCACTGTTGAAAGCGATACAACTTAGTATTATCGGAAGGAAATCACTAAATACATGTTGGTACGAATATGTGACGCAACCGTTTTAACTCAAACGGATTGACACCGTTAGAAAGTCAATGAAATGTAGTTTTTAAAACTGTCTCTATTTCTTCAGCGCGCGATAACGGCTAGGATTGGTCCCACAGTAAAAAAAGACTTATTTATCTTAATTTTTTAATAAAGCGCCTCCACAGCGCCCAGTGTAATCGCCGAGTTCCAGCAATCATGCCAAATTAAGAAGAATGTTATTTCTTGGAGTCCAATTGTCTCACTTATAACATTTACAAGGTCAAAGTCCAAAGTTAGTTCAATTAAGTCCCACAGTCAATCGTTTCACTGTTAGAAGCGATGCAACCTAGTAATATCAGAAAAACATCGTTAATACATGTTGGTACGAATATGTGACCCAACCGTTGTAACTCAAACAGATTGACACCGTTAGAAAGTCAATGAAATGTACTTTTTGAAGCTGTCTCTATTTCTTCAGCGCGAACTAACGGCTAGGATTGGTCCCACAGTAAAAAATGACTTATTTATCTAAATTTTTTAAAAAAGGCTACCACAGAGCCTAATGTAATCGCTGAATTCCAGCAATCATGTTAAATTAAGAAGAATGTTATTCCTTGGAGACCTTTTCCCTCATTTATCACATTTATAAGGTCACAGTCCTGAATCAGTTCAAATAATTCCCACAGTCAATCGTTTCACTGTTAAAAGCGATGCAACTTAGGAATATCCGAAAAAAATCACTAAATACATTTTGGTACGAATATGTGACGCAACTGTTTTAACTCAAACGGATTGACACCGTTAGAAAGTCAATGAAATGTAGTTTTTGAAACTGTCTCTATTTCTTCAGCGCGCGATAACGGCTAGGATTGGTCCCACAGTACAAAATGACTTATTTATCTCAATTTATAAATAAACCGTTACCACAGCGTCCAGTGTAATCGGTGAGTTCCATCAATCATGTCAAATTACGGAGAATGTTATTTCTTCTAGTCAAAATGGCTCATTTATTACATTTATAAGGTCAAAGTCCAAAATCAGTTCAATTAAGTCCCACAGTCAATCGTTTCTCTGTTAAAAGCGATGCAACTTAGGAATATCCGAAAAAAATCACTAAATACATTTTGGTACGAATATGTGACGCAACTGTTTTAACTCAAACGGATTGACACCGTTAGAAAGTCAATGAAATGGAGTTTTTGAAACTATCTCTATATCTTCAGCGCGCGCTAACGGCTAGGATTGGTCCCACAGTAAAAATGACTTATTTATCTAAATTTTTAAATGAATCGCTACCACAGGGTCCAGTGTATACGCTTAGTTCCACCAATCATGTCAAATTAAGAAGAATGGTATTTCTTGGTGTCCAATTGTCTCACTTATAACATTTAAAAGGTCAAAGTTCAAAATCAGTTCAATTAAGTCGCACAGTCAAACGTTTCACAGTTAAAAACGATGCAACCTAGTAATATCAGAAAAACATCGTTAATACATGTTGGTACGAATATGTGACCCAACCGTTGTAACTCAAACAGATTGACACCGTTAGAAAGTCAATGAAATGTACTTTTTGAAGCTGTCTCTATTTCTTCAGCGCGAACTAACGGCTAGGATTGGTCCCACAGTAAAAAATGACTTATTTATCTAAATTTTTTAAAAAAGGCTACCACAGAGCCTAATGTAATCGCTGAATTCCAGCAATCATGTTAAATTAAGAAGAATGTTATTCCTTGGAGACCTTTTCCCTCATTTATCACATTTATAAGGTCACAGTCCTGAATCAGTTCAAATAATTCCCACAGTCAATCGTTTCACTGTTAAAAGCGATGCAACTTAGGAATATCCGAAAAAAATCACTAAATACATTTTGGTACGAATATGTGACGCAACTGTTTTAACTCAAACGGATTGACACCGTTAGAAAGTCAATGAAATGTAGTTTTTGAAACTGTCTCTATTTCTTCAGCGCGCGATAACGGCTAGGATTGGTCCCACAGTACAAAATGACTTATTTATCTCAATTTATAAATAAACCGTTACCACAGCGTCCAGTGTAATCGGTGAGTTCCATCAATCATGTCAAATTACGGAGAATGTTATTTCTTCTAGTCAAAATGGCTCATTTATTACATTTATAAGGTCAAAGTCCAAAATCAGTTCAATTAAGTCCCACAGTCAATCGTTTCTCTGTTGAAAGCGATACAACTTAGTAATATCGGAAGAAAATCACTAAATACATGTTGGTACGATTGTGTGACGCAACCGTTCTAGCTCAAACGGATTGACACCGTTAGAAAGTCAATGAAATGGAGTTTTTGAAACTATCTCTATATCTTCAGCGCGCGCTAACGGCTAGGATTGGTCCCACAGTAAAAATGACTTATTTATCTAAATTTTTAAATGAATCGCTACCACAGGGTCCAGTGTATACGCTTAGTTCCACCAATCATGTAAAATTAAGAAGAATGGTATTTCTTGGTGTCCAATTGTCTCACTTATAACATTTAAAAGGTCAAAGTTCAAAATCAGTTCAATTAAGTCGCACAGTCAAACGTTTCACAGTTAAAAACGATGCAACCTAGTAATATCCGAATACTTTCGCTAAATACATGTTGGTACGAATATGTGACGCAACCGTTGTAACTCAAACGGAATTATACCACCAAGAAATCAATGAAATGTAGTTCTTGAGAATGTCTTTATTTCTTCAGCGCATGGTAACGGCCAGGATTGGTCCCCCAGTAAGAAAATCTTATTTATCTAAATTTTTAAATAAAGCGGAACCGCAGAGCCTATTGTAACCGCTGAATTCCAGCAATCATGTCAAATTAAGAAGAATGTTATTCCTTGGAGACCAATTGGCGCATTAATCACATTTATAAGGTCAAAGTCCAAAATCAGTTCAACTAAGTCCCGCAGTCAATCGTTTCACTGTTGAAAGCGATACATCTTAGTAATATCGGAAGAAAATCAGTAAATACATGTTGGTACGATTATGTGTCGCAACCGTTGTAACTCAAACGGATTGACACCGTTAGAAAGTCAATGAAATGTAGTTTTTAAAACTGTCTCTATTTCTTCAGCGCGCGATAACGGCTAGGATTTGTCCCACAGTACAAAATGACTTATTTATCTAAATTTTTAAATAAAGCGTTACCACAGCGCCCAGTGTAATCGGTGAGTTCCAGCAATCATGACAAATTAAGGAGAATGTTATTTCTTCTAGTCATAATGGCTCATTTATCACATTTATAAGGTCAAAGTACAAAATCAGTTCAACTAAGTCCCACAGTCAATCGTTTCACTGTTGAAAGCGATACAACTTAGTAATATCGGAAAAATATCACTAAATACATGCTGGTACGATTATGTGACGCAACCGTTCTAACTCAAACGGATTGACACCGTTAGAAAGTCAATGAAATGTAGTTTTTGAAACTGTCTCTATTTCTTCAGCGCGCGATAACGGCTAGGATTGGTCCCACAGTACAAAATGACTTATTTATCTTAATTTTTAAATAAAGCGTTTCCACAGCGCCCAGTGTAATCGCTGAGTTCCAGCAATCATATCAAACTAAGAAGAATGTCATTTCTTGTAGTCAAAATGACTCATTTATCACATTTATAAGGTCAAAGTCCAAAATCAGTTCAACTAAGTCCCACAGTCAATCGTTTCACTGTTGAAAGCGATACAACTTAGTAATATCGGAAAAATATCACTAAATACATGTTGGTACGAATGTGTGACGCAACCGTTTTAACTCAAACGGATTGACACCGTTAGAAAGTTAATGAAATGTAGTTTTTAAAACTGTCTCTATTTCTTCAGCGCGCGATAACGGCTAGGATTGGTCCCACAGTACAAAATGACTTATTTATCTAAATTTTTAAATAAAGCGTTACCACAGCGCCCAGTGTAATCGGTGAGTTCCATCAATCATGTCAAACTAAGAAGAATGTCATTTCTTGTAGTCAAAATGACTCATTTATCACATTTATAAGGTCAAAGTCTAAAATCAGTTCAACTAAGTCTCACAGTCAATCGTTTCACTGTTGAAAGCGATACAACTTAGTATTATCGGAAGGAAATCACTAAATACATGTTGGTACGAATATGTGACGCAACCGTTTTAATTCAAACGGATTGACACCGTTAGAAAGTCAATGAAATGTAGTTTTTGAAACTGTCTCTATTTCTTCAGCGCGCGATAACGGCTAGGATTGGTCCCACAGTACAAAATGACTTATTTATCTTAATTTTTAAATAAAGCGTTTCCACAGCGCCCAGTGTAATCGCTGAGTTCCAGCAATCATATCAAACTAAGAAGAATGTCATTTCTTGTAGTCAAAATGACTCATTTATCACATTTATAAGGTCAAAGTCCAAAATCAGTTCAACTAAGTCCCACAGTCAATCGTTTCACTGTTGAAAGCGATACAACTTAGTAATATCGGAAAAATATCACAAAATACATGTTGGTACGAATGTGTGACGCAACCGTTTTAACTCAAACGGATTGACACCGTTAGAAAGTCAATGAAATGTAGTTTTTAAAACTGTCTCTATTTCTTCAGCGCGCGATAACGGCTAGGATTGGTCCCACAGTACAAAATGACTTATTTATCTAAATTTTTAAATAAAGCGTTACCACAGCGCCCAGTGTAATCGCTGAGTTCCATCAATCATGTCAAACTAAGAAGAATGTCATTTCTTGTAGTCAAAATGACTCATTTATCACATTTATAAGGTCAAAGTCTAAAATCAGTTCAACTAAGTCCCACAGTCAATCGTTTCACTGTTAAAAGCGATACAACTTAGTATTATCGGAAGGAAATCACTAAATACATGTTGGTACGAATATGTGACGCAACCGTTTTAATTCAAACGGATTGACACCGTTAGAAAGTCAATGAAATGTAGTTTTTGAAACTGTCTCTATTTCTTCAGCGTGCGATAACAGCTAGGATTGTTTCCACAGTAATAAATGACTTATTTATCTTATCTTTTAAACAAAGCGCTACCACAGCGCATAGTGTAATCGGTGAGTTCCATCAATCATGTCAAATTACGGAGAATGTTATTTCTTCTAGTCAAAATGGCTCATTTATTACATTTATAAGGTCAAAGTCCAAAATCAGTTCAATTAAGTCCCACAGTCAATCGTTTCTCTGTTGAAAGCGATACAACTTAGTAATATCGGAAGAAAATCACTAAATACATGTTGGTACGATTGTGTGACGCAACCGTTCTAACTCGAACGGATTGACACCGTTAGAAAGTCAATGAAATGTAGTTTTTAAAACTGTCTCTATTTCTTCAGCGCGCGATAACGGCTAGGATTGGTCCCACAGTACAAAATGACTTATTTATCTAAATTTTTAAATAAAGCGTTACCACAGCGCCCAGTGTAATCGGTGAGTTCCATCAATCATGTCAAACTAAGAAGAATGTCATTTCTTGTAGTCAAAATGACTCATTTATCACATTTATAAGGTCAAAGTCTAAAATCAGTTCAACTAAGTCCCACAGTCAATCGTTTCACTGTTGAAAGCGATACAACTTAGTATTATCGGAAGGAAATCACTAAATACATGTTGGTACGAATATGTGACGCAACCGTTTTAATTCAAACGGATTGACACCGTTAGAAAGTCAATGAAATGTAGTTTTTGAAACTGTCTCTATTTCTTCAGCGTGCGATAACAGCTAGGATTGTTTCCACAGTAATAAATGACTTATTTATCTTAACTTTTAAACAAAGCGCTACCACAGCGCATAGTGTAATCGGTGAGTTCCATCAATGATGTCAAATTACGGAGAATGTTATTTCTTCTAGTCAAAATGGCTCATTTATTACATTTATAAGGTCAAAGTCCAAAATCAGTTCAATTAAGTCCCACAGTCAATCGTTTCTCTGTTGAAAGCGATACAACTTAGTAATATCGGAAGAAAATCACTAAATACATGTTGGTACGATTGTGTGACGCAACCGTTCTAACTCAAACGGATTGACACCGTTAGAAAGTCAATGAAATGGAGTTTTTGAAACTATCTCTATATCTTCAGCGCGCGCTAACGGCTAGGATTGGTCCCACAGTAAAAATGACTTATTTATCTAAATTTTTAAATGAATCGCTACCACAGGGTCCAGTGTATACGCTTAGTTCCACCAATCATGTCAAATTAAGAAGAATGGTATTTCTTGGTGTCCAATTGTCTCACTTATAACATTTATAAGGTCAAAGTTCAAAATCAGTTCAATTAAGTCGCACAGTCAAACGTTTCACAGTTAAAAGCGATGCAACCTAGTAATATCCGAATACTTTCGCTAAATACATGTTGGTACGAATATGTGACGCAACCGTTGTAACTCAAACGGAATTATACCACCAAGAAATCAATGAAATGTAGTTCTTGAGAATGTCTTTATTTCTTCAGCGCATGGTAACGGCCAGGATTGGTCCCACAGTAAGAAAATCTTATTTATCTAAATTTTTAAATAAAGCGGAACCGCAGAGCCTATTGTAACCGCTGAATTCCAGCAATCATGTCAAATTAAGAAGAATGTTATTCCTTGGAGACCAATTGGCGCATTAATCACATTTATAAGGTCAAAGTCCAAAATCAGTTCAACTAAGTCCCGCAGTCAATCGTTTCACTGTTGAAAGCGATACATCTTAGTAATATCGGAAGAAAATCAGTAAATACATGTTGGTACGATTATGTGTCGCAACCGTTGTAACTCACACGGATTGACACCGTTAGAAAGTCAATGAAATGTAGTTTTTAAAACTGTCTCTATTTCTTCAGCGCGCGATAACGGATAGGATTTGTCCCACAGTACAAAATGACTTATTTATCTAAATTTTTAAATAAAGCGTTACCACAGCGCCCAGTGTAATCGGTGAGTTCCATCAATCATGTCAAACTAAGAAGAATGTCATTTCTTGTAGTCAAAATGACTCATTTATCACATTTATAAAGTCAAAGTCTAAAATCAGTTCAACTAAGTCTCACAGTCAATCGTTTCACTGTTGAAAGCGATACAACTTAGTATTATCGGAAGGAAATCACTAAATACATGTTGGTACGAATATGTGACGCAACCGTTTTAATTCAAACGGATTGACACCGTTAGAAAGTCAATGAAATGTAGTTTTTGAAACTGTCTCTATTTCTTCAGCGCGCGATAACGGCTAGGATTGGTCCCACAGTACAAAATGACTTATTTATCTTAATTTTTAAATAAAGCGTTTCCACAGCGCCCAGTGTAATCGCTGAGTTCCAGCAATCATATCAAACTAAGAAGAATGTCATTTCTTGTAGTCAAAATGACTCATTTCTCACATTTATAAGGTCAAAGTCCAAAATCAGTTCAACTAAGTCCCACAGTCAATCGTTTCACTGTTGAAAGCGATACAACTTAGTAATATCGGAAAAATATCACTAAATACATGTTGGTACGAATGTGTGACGCAACCGTTTTAACTCAAACGGATTGACACCGTTAGAAAGTCAATGAAATGTAGTTTTTAAAACTGTCTCTATTTCTTCAGCGCGCGATAACGGCTAGGATTGGTCCCACAGTACAAAATGACTTATTTATCTAAATTTTTAAATAAAGCGTTACCACAGCGCCCAGTGTAATCGGTGAGTTCCATCAATCATGTCAAACTAAGAAGAATGTCATTTCTTGTAGTCAAAATGACTCATTTATCACATTTATAAGGTCAAAGTCTAAAATCAGTTCAACTAAGTCCCACAGTCAATCGTTTCACTGTTGAAAGCGATACAACTTAGTATTATCGGAAGGAAATCACTAAATACATGTTGGTACGAATATGTGACGCAACCGTTTTAATTCAAACGGATTGACACCGTTAGAAAGTCAATGAAATGTAGTTTTTGAAACTGTCTCTATTTCTTCAGCGTGCGATAACAGCTAGGATTGTTTCCACAGTAATAAATGACTTATTTATCTTAACTTTTAAACAAAGCGCTACCACAGCGCATAGTGTAATCGGTGAGTTCCATCAATCATGTCAAATTACGGAGAATGATATTTCTTCTAGTCAAAATGGCTCATTTATTACAATTATAAGGTCAAAGTCCAAAATCAGTTCAATTAAGTCCCACAGTCAATCGTTTCTCTGTTGAAAGCGATACAACTTAGTAATATCGGAAGAAAATCACTAAATACATGTTGGTACGATTGTGTGACGCAACCGTTCTAACTCAAACGGATTGACACCGTTAGAAAGTCAATGAAATGGAGTTTTTGAAACTATCTCTATATCTTCAGCGCGCGCTAACGGCTAGGATTGGTCCCACAGTAAAAATGACTTATTTATCTAAATTTTTAAATGAATCGCTACCACAGGGTCCAGTGTATACGCTTAGTTCCACCAATCATGTCAAATTAAGAAGAATGGTATTTCTTGGTGTCCAATTGTCTCACTTATAACATTTATAAGGTCAAAGTTCAAAATCAGTTCAATTAAGTCGCACAGTCAAACGTTTCACAGTTAAAAGCGATGCAACCTAGTAATATCCGAATACTTTCGCTAAATACATGTTGGTACGAATATGTGACGCAACCGTTGTAACTCAAACGGAATTATACCACCAAGAAATCAATGAAATGTAGTTCTTGAGAATGTCTTTATTTCTTCAGCGCATGGTAACGGCCAGGATTGGTCCCACAGTAAGAAAATCTTATTTATCTAAATTTTTAAATAAAGCGGAACCGCAGAGCCTATTGTAACCGCTGAATTCCAGCAATCATGTCAAATTAAGAAGAATGTTATTCCTTGGAGACCAATTGGCGCATTAATCACATTTATAAGGTCAAAGTCCAAAATCAGTTCAACTAAGTCCCGCAGTCAATCGTTTCACTGTTGAAAGCGATACATCTTAGTAATATCGGAAGAAAATCAGTAAATACATGTTGGTACGATTATGTGTCGCAACCGTTGTAACTCAAACGGATTGACACCGTTAGAAAGTCAATGAAATGTAGTTTTTAAAACTGTCTCTATTTCTTCAGCGCGCGATAACGGCTAGGATTTGTCCCACAGTACAAAATGACTTATTTATCTAAATTTTTAAATAAAGCGTTACCACAGCGCCCAGTGTAATCGGTGAGTTCCATCAATCATGTCAAACTAAGAAGAATGTCATTTCTTGTAGTCAAAATGACTCATTTATCACATTTATAAGGTCAAAGTACAAAATCAGTTCAACTAAGTCCCACAGTCAATCGTTTCACTGTTGAAAGCGATACAACTTAGTAATATCGGAAAAATATCACTAAATACATGTTGGTACGAATGTGTGACGCAACCGTTTTAACTCAAACGGATTGACACCGTTAGAAAGTCAATGAAATGTAGTTTTTAAAAGTGTCTCTATTTCTTCAGCGCGCGATAACGGGTAGGATTGGTCCCACAGTACAAAATGACTTATTTATCTAAATTTTTAAATAAAGCGTTACCACAGCGCCCAGTGTAATCGGTGAGTTCCATCAATCATGTCAAACTAAGAAGAATGTCATTTCTTGTTGTCAAAATGACTCATTTATCACATTTATAAGGTCAAAGTCTAAAATCAGTTCAACTAAGTCCCACAGTCAATCGTTTCACTGTTGAAAGCGATACAACTTAGTATTATCGAAAGGAAATCACTAAATACATGTTGGTACGAATATGTGACGCAACCGTTTTAATTCAAACGGATTGACACCGTTAGAAAGTCAATGAAATGTAGTTTTTGGAACTGTCTCTATTTCTTCAGCGTGCGATAACGGCTAGGATTGTTTCCACAGTAATAAATGACTTATTTATCTTAACTTTTAAACAAATCGCTACCACAGCGCATAGTGTAATCGCTGAGTTCCAGCAATCATGTCAAATTAAGGAGAATGTTATTTCTTCTAGTAATAATGGCTCATTTATTACATTTATAAGGTCAAAGCCCACAATCAGTTCAATTAAGTCCCACAGTCAATCGTTTCTCTGTTGAAAGCGATTCAACTTAGTAATATCGGAAGAAAATCACTAAATACATGCTGGTACGATTATGTGACGCAACCGTTCTAACTCAAACGGATTGACACCGTTAGAAAGTCAATGAAATGTAGTTTTTGAAACTGTCTCTATTTCTTCAGCGCGCGATAACGGCTAGGATTGGTCCCACAGTACAAAATGACTTATTTATCTTAATTTTTAAATAAAGCGTTACCACAGCGCCCAGTGTAATCGGTGAGTTCCATCAATCATGTCAAACTAAGAAGAATGTCATTTCTTGTAGTCAAAATGACTCATTTATCACATTTATACGGTCAAAGTCCAAAATCAGTTCAACTAAGTCCCACAGTCAATCGTTTCACTGTTGAAAGCGATACAACTTAGTAATATCGGAAAAATATCACTAAATACATGTTGGTACGAATGTGTGACGAAACCGTTTTAACTCAAACGGATTGACACCGTTAGAAAGTCAATGAAATGTAGTTTTTAAAACTGTCTCTATTTCTTCATCGCGCGATAACGGCTACGATTGGTCCCACAGTACAAAATGACTTATTTATCTAAATTTTTAAATAAAGCGTTACCACAGCGCCCAGTGTAATCGGTGAGTTCCATCAATCATGTCAAACTAAGAAGAATGTCATTTCTTGTAGTCAAAATGACTCATTTATCACATTTATAAGGTCAAAGTCTAAAATCAGTTCAACTAAGTCCCACAGTCAATCGTTTCACTGTTGAAAGCGATACAACTTAGTATTATCGGAAGGAAATCACTAAATACATGTTGGTACGAATATGTGACGCAACCGTTTTAATTCAAACGGATTGACACCGTTAGAAAGTCAATGAAATGTAGTTTTTGAAACTGTCTCTATTTCTTCAGCGTGCGATAACAGCTAGTATTGTTTCCACAGTAATAAATGACTTATTTATCTTAACTTTTAAACAAAGCGCTACAACAGCGCATAGTGTAATCGCTGAGTTCCAGCAATCATGTCAAATTAAGGAGAATGTTATTTCTTCTAGTCATAATGGCTCATTTATTACATTTATAAAGTCAAAGCCCAAAATCAGTTCAATTAAGACCCACAGTCAATCGTTTCTCTGTTGAAAGCGATTCAACTTAGTAATATCGGAAGAAAATCACTAAATACATGCTGGTACGATTATGTGACGCAACCGTTCTAACTCAAACGGATTGAGGCCGTTAGAAAGTCAATGAAATGTAGTTTTTGAAACTGTCTCTATTTCTTCAGCGTGCGATAACGGCTAGGATTGTTTCCACAGTAATAAATGACTTATTTATCTTAACTTTTAATCAAAGCGCTACCACAGCGCCCAGTGTAATCGCTGAGTTCCAGAAATCATGTCACATTAAGGAGAATGTTATTTCTTCTAGTCATAATGGCTCATTTATTACATTTATAAGGTCAAAGCCCAAAATCAGTTCAATTAATTCCCACAGTCAATCGTTTCTCTGTTGAAAGCGATGCAACTTAGTAATATCGGAAGAAAATCACTAAATACATGCTGGTACGATTATGTGACGCAACCGTTCCAACTCAAATGGATTGACACCGTTAGAAAGTCAATGAAATGTAGTTTTTGAAACTGTCTCTATTTCTTCAGCGCGCGATAACGGCTAGGATTGGACCCACAGTACAAAATGACTTTCTTTTCTTCTTATTTAAATGAAGCGCTACCACAGCACCCAGTGTAATCGCTGAGTTCCATCAATCATGTCAAACTAAGAAGAATGTCATTTCTTGTAGTCAAAATGACTCATTTATCACATTTATAAGGGCAAAGTACAAAATCAGTTCAACTAAGTCCCACAGTCAATCGTTTCACTGTTGAAAGCGATACAACTTAGTAATATCGGAAAAAAATCACTAAATACATGTTGGTACGAATGTGTGACGCAACCGTTGTAACTCAAACGGATTGACACCGTTAGAAAGTCAATGAAATGTAGTTTTTAAAACTGTCTCTATTTCTTCAGCGCGCGATAACGGCTAGGATTGGTCCCACAGTACAAAATGACTTATTTATCTAAATTTTTAAATAAAGCGTTACCACAGCGCCCAGTGTAATCGGTGAGTTCCATCAATCATGTCAAACTAAGAAGAATGTCATTTCTTGTAGTCAAAATGACTCATTTATCACATTTATAAGGTCAAAGTCTAAAATCAGTTCAACTAAGTCCCACAGTCAATCGTTTCACTGTTGAAAGCGATACAACTTAGTATTATCGAAAGGAAATCACTAAATACATGTTGGTACGAATATGTGACGCAACCGTTTTAATTCAAACGGATTGACACCGTTAGAAAGTCAATGAAATGTAGTTTTTGGAACTGTCTCTATTTCTTCAGCGTGCGATAACGGCTAGGATTGTTTCCACAGTAATAAATGACTTATTTATCTTAACTTTTAAACAAAGCGCTACCACAGCGCATAGTGTAATCGCTGAGTTCCAGCAATCATGTCAAATTAAGGAGAATGTTATTTCTTCTAATCATAATGGCTCATTTATTACATTTATAAGGTCAAAGCCCAAAATCAGTTCAATTAAGTCCCACAGTCAATCGTTTCTCTGTTGAAAGCGATTCAACTTTGTAATATCGGAAGAAAATCACTAAATACATGCTGGTACGATTATGTGACGCAACCGTTCTAACTCAAACGGATTGACACCGTTAGAAAGTCAATGAAATGTAGTTTTTGAAACTGTCTCTATTTCTTCAGCGCGCGATAACGGCTAGGATTGGTCCCACAGTACAAAATGACTTATTTATCTTAATTTTTAAATAAAGCGTTTCCACAGCGCCCAGTGTAATCGCTGAGTTCCAGCAATCATATCAAACTAAGAAGAATGTCATTTCTTGTAGTCAAAATGACTCATTTATCACATTTATAAGGTCAAAGTCCAAAATCAGTTCAACTAAGTCCCACAGTCAATCGTTTCACTGTTGAAAGCGATACAACTTAGTAATATCGGAAAAATATCACTAAATACATGTTGGTACGAATGTGTGACGCAACCGTTTTAACACAAACGGATTGACACCGTTAGAAAGTCAATGAAATGTAGTTTTTAAAACTGTCTCTATTTCTTCAGCGCGCGATAACGGCTAGGATTGGTCCCACAGTACAAAATGACTTATTTATCTAAATTTTTAAATAAAGCGTTACCACAGCGCCCAGTGTAATCGGTGAGTTCCATCAATCATGTCAAACTAAGAAGAATGTCATTTCTTGTAGTCAAAATGACTCATTTATCACATTTATAAGGTCAAAGTCTAAAATCAGTTCAACTAAGTCCCACAGTCAATCGTATCACTGTTGAAAGCGATACAACTTAGTATTATCGGAAGGAAATCACTAAATACATGTTGGTACGAATATGTGACGCAACCGTTTTAATTCAAACGGATTGACACCGTTAGAAAGTCAATGAAATGTAGTTTTTGAAACTGTCTCTATTTCTTCAGCGTGCGATAACAGCTAGGATTGTTTCCACAGTAATAAATGACTTATTTATCTTAACTTTTAAACAAAGCGCTACCACAGCGCATAGTGTAATCGCTGAGTTCCAGCAATCATGTCAAATTAAGGAGAATGTTATTTCTTCTAGTCATAATGGCTCATTTATCACATTTATAAGGTCAAAGTCCAAAATCAGTTCAACTAAGTCCCACAGTCAATCGTTTCACTGTTGAAAGCGATACAACTTAGTATTATCGGAAGGAAATCACTAAATACATGTTGGTACGAATATGTGACGCAACCGTTTTAATTCAAACGGATTGACACCGTTAGAAAGTCAATGAAATGTAGTTTTTGAAACTGTCTCTATTTCTTCAGCGTGCGATAACAGCTAGGATTGTTTCCACAGTAATAAATGACTTATTTATCTTAACTTTTAAACAAAGCGCTACCACAGCGCATAGTGTAATCGCTGAGTTCCAGCAATCATGTCAAATTAAGAAAAATGTTATTTCTTCTAGTCATAATGGCTCATTTATTACATTTATAAAGTCAAAGCCCAAAATCAGTTCAACTAAGTCCCACTGTCAATCGTTTCACTGTTGAAAGCGATACAACTTAGTAATATCGGAAAAATATCACTAAATACATGTTGGTACGAATGTGTGACGCAACCGTTTTAACTCAAACGGATTGACACCGTTAGAAAGTCAATGAAATGTAGTTTTTAAAACTGTCTCTATTTCTTCAGAGCGCGATAACGGCTAGGATTGGTCCCACAGTACAAAATGACTTATTTATCTAAATTTTTAAATAAAGCGTTACCACAGCGCCCAGTGTAATCGGTGAGTTCCATCAATCATGTCAAACTAAGAAGAATGTCATTTCTTGTAGTCAAAATGACTCATTTATCACATTTATAAGGTCAAAGTCTAAAATCAGTTCAACTAAGTTCCACAGTCAATCGTTTCACTGTTGAAAGCGATACAACTTAGTATTATCGGAAGGAAATCACTAAATACATGTTGGTACGAATATGTGACGCAACCGTTTTAATTCAAACGGATTGACACCGTTAGAAAGTCAATGAAATGTAGTTTTTGAAACTGTCTCTATTTCTTCAGCGTGCGATAACAGCTAGGATTGTTTCCACAGTAATAAATGACTTATTTATCTTAACTTTTAAACAAAGCGCTACCACAGCGCATAGTGTAATCGCTGAGTTCCAGCAATCATGTCAAATTAAGGAGAATGTTATTTCTTCTAGTCATAATGGCTCATTTATTACATTTATAAAGTCAAAGCCCAAAATCAGTTCAATTAAGACCCACAGTCAATCGTTTCTCTGTTGAAAGCGATTCAACTTAGTAATATCGGAAGAAAATCACTAAATACATGCTGGTACGATTATGTGACGCAACCGTTCTAACTCAAACGGATTGAGACCGTTAGAAAGTCAATGAAATGTAGTTTTTGAAACTGTCTCTATTTCTTCAGCGCGCGATAACGGCTAGGATTGGTCCCACAGTACAAAATGACTTATTTATCTTAATTTTTAAATAAAGCGTTTCCACAGCGCCCAGTGTAATCGCTGAGTTCCAGCAATCATGTCAAACTAAGAAGAATGTCATTTCTTGTAGTCAAAATGACTCAATTTTCACATTTATAAGGTCAAACTCCAAAATCAGTTCAACTAAGTCCAACAGTCAATCGTTTCACTGTTGAAAGCGATACAACTTAGTAATATCGGAAAAATATCACTAAATACATGTTGGTACGAATGTGTGACACAACCGTTGTAACTCAAACGGATTGACACCGTGAGAAATTTAATGAAATGTACTTTTTGAAGCTGTCCCTACTTCTTCAGCGCAAACTAACGGCTAGGATTGCTTCCACAGTAAAAAATGACTTATTCATCTTAATTTTTAAATAAAGCGCTACCACAGCGCCCAGTGTAATTGCTGAGTTCCAGCAATTATGTCAAATTAAGAAGAATGTTATTTCTTGGAGTGCAATTGTCTCACTTACAACATTTATAAGGTCAAAATCCAAAAGCAGTTCAATTAAGTCGCACAGTCAAACGTTTCACAGTTAAAAGCGATGCAACCTAGTAATATCCGAATACTTTCGCTAAATACATGTTGGTACGAATATGTGACGCAACCGTTGTAACTCAAACGGAATTATACCGCCAAGAAATCAATGAAATGTAGTTTTTGAGAATGTCTTTATTTCTTCAGCGCGTGCTAACGGCCAGGATTGGTCCCACAGTAAGAAAATCTTATTTATCTAAATATTTAAATAAAGCGCTACCACAGCGCCCAGTGTAATCGCTGAGTTCCAGCAATCATGTAAAATTAAGAAGAATGATATTTCTTTTAGTCAAAATGGCTCATTTATTACATTTATAAGGTCAAAGTCCTGAATCAGTTCAAATAATTCCCACAGTCAATCGTTTCACTGTTAAAAGCGATACAACTTAGTAATATCGGAAGAAAATCACTAAATACATTTTGGTACGAATATGTGACGCAGCTGTTGTAACTCAAACGGATTGACACCGTTAAAAAGTCAATGAAATGTGGTTTTTGAAACTGTCTCTATTTCGTCAGCGCGCGATAACTGCTAGGATTGGTCCCACAGTAAAAAAAGACTTATTTATCTTAATTTTTAAATAAAGCGTTTCCACAGCGCCCAGTGTAATCGCTGAGTTCCAGCAATCATGTCAAACTAAGAAGAATGTCATTTCTTGTAGTCAAAATGACTCAATTTTCACATTTATAAGGTCAAACTCCAAAATCAGTTCAACTAAGTCCCACAGTCAATCGTTTCACTGTTGAAAGCGATACAACTTAGTAATATCGGAAAAATATCACTAAATACATGTTGGTACGAATGTGTGACACAACCGTTGTAACTCAAACGGATTGACACCGTGAGAAATTTAATGAAATGTACTTTTTGAAGCTGTCCCTACTTCTTCAGCGCAAACTAACGGCTAGAATTGCTTCCACAGTAAAAAATGACTTATTCATCTTAATTTTTAAATAAAGCGCTACCACAGCGCCCAGTGTAATTGCTGAGTTCCAGCAATTATGTCAAATTAAGAAGAATGTTATTTCTTGGAGTGCAATTGTCTCACTTACAACATTTATAAGGTCAAAATCCAAAAGCAGTTCAATTAAGTCACACAGTCAAACGTTTCACAGTTAAAAGCGATGCAACCTAGTAATATCCGAATACTTTCGCTAAATACATGTTGGTACGAATATGTGACGCAACCGTTGTAACTCAAACGGAATTATACCGCCAAGAAATCAATGAAATGTAGTTTTTGAGAATGTCTTTATTTCTTCAGCGCGTGCTAACGGCCAGGATTGGTCCCACAGTAAGAAAATCTTATTTATCTAAATATTTAAATAAAGCGCTACCACAGCGCCCAGTGTAATCGCTGAGTTCCAGCAATCATGTAAAATTAAGAAGAATGATATTTCTTTTAGTCAAAATGGCTCATTTATTACATTTATAAGGTGAAAGTCCTGAATCAGTTCAAATAATTCCCACAGTCAATCGTTTCACTGTTAAAAGCGATACAACTTAGTAATATCGGAAGAAAATCACTAAATACATTTTGGTACGAATATGTGACGCAGCTGTTGTAACTCAAACGGATTGACGCCGTTAAAAAGTCAATGAAATGTGGTTTTTGAAACTGTCTCTATTTCGTCAGCGCGCGATAACTGCTAGGATTGGTCCCACAGTAAAAAAAGACTTATTTATCTTAATTTTTAAATAAAGCGTTTCCACAGCGCCCAGTGTAATCGCTGAGTTCCAGCAATCAAGTCAAACTAAGAAGAATGTCATTTCTTGTAGTCAAAATGACTCAATTTTCACATTTATAAAGTCAAACTCCAAAATCAGTTCAACTAAGTCCCACAGTCAATCGTTTCACTGTTGAAAGCGATACAACTTAGTAATATCGGAAAAATATCACTAAATACATGTTGGTACGAATGTTTGACACAACCGTTGTAACTCAAACGGATTGACACCGTGAGAAATTTAATGAAATGTACTTTTTGAAGCTGTCCCTACTTCTTCAGCGCAAACTAACGGCTAGGATTGCTTCCACAGTAAAAAATGACTTATTCATCTTAATTTTTAAATAAAGCGCTACCACAGCGCCCAGTGTAATTGCTGAGTTCCAGCAATTATGTCAAATTAAGAAGAATGTTATTTCTTGGAGTGCAATTCTCTCACTTACAACATTTATAAGGTCAAAATCCAAAAGCAGTTCAATTAAGTCGCATAGTCAAACGTTTCACAGTTAAAAGCGATGCAACCTAGTAATATCCGAATACTTTCGCTAAATACATGTTGGTACGAATATGTGACGCAACCGTTGTAACTCAAACGGAATTATACCGCCAAGAAATCAATGAAATGTAGTTTTTGAGAATGTCTTTATTTCTTCAGCGCGTGCTAACGGCCAGGATTGGTCCCACAGTAAGAAAATCTTATTTATCTAAATATTTAAATAAAGCGCTACCACAGCGCCCAGTGTAATCGCTGAGTTCCAGCAATCATGTAAAATTAAGAAGAATGATATTTCTTTTAGTCAAAATGGCTCATTTATTACATTTATAAGGTCAAAGTCCTGAATCAGTTCAAATAATTCCCACAGTCAATCGTTTCACTGTTAAAAGCGATACAACTTAGTAATATCGGAAGAAAATCACTAAATACATTTTGGTACGAATATGTGACGCAGCTGTTGTAACTCAAACGGATTGACACCGTTAAAAAATCAATGAAATGTGGTTTTTGAAACTGTCTCTATTTTGTCAGCGCGCGATAACTGCTAGGATTGGTCCCACAGTAAAAAAAGACTTATTTATCTTAATTTTTAAATAAAGCGCTACCACAGCGCTCAGTGTAATCGCTGAGTTCCAGCAATCATGTCAAATTAAGAAGAATGTTATTTCTTGGAGTCCAATTGTCTCACTTATAACATTTACAAGGTCAAAGTCCAAAATCAGTTCAATTAAGTCGCACAGTCAAACGTTTCACAGTTAAAAGCGATGCAACCTAGTAATATCAGAATACTTTCGCTAAATACATGTTGGTGCGAATATGTGACGCAACCGTTGTAACTCAAACGGAATTATACCGCCAAGAAATCAATGAAATGTAGTTTTTGAGAATGTCTTTATTTCTTCAGCGCGTGCTAACGGCCAGGATTGGTCCCACAGTAAGAAAATCTTATTTATCTAAGTATTTAAATAAAGCGCTACCACAGCGCCCAGTGTAATCGCTGAGTTCCAACAATCATTAAAATTAAGAAGAATGATATTTCTTTTAGTCAAAATGGCTCATTTATTACATTTATAAGGTCAAAGTCCTGAATCAGTTCAAATAATTCCCACAGTCAATCGTTTCACTGTTAAAAGCGATACAACTTAGTAATATCGGAAGAAAATCACTAAATACATTTTGGTACGAATATGTGACGCAGCTGTTGTAACTCAAACGGATTGACACCGTTAAAAAGTCAATGAAATGTGGTTTTTGAAACTGTCTCTATTTCGTCAGCGCGCGATAACTGCTAGGATTGGTCCCACAGTAAAAAAAGACTTATTTATCTTAATTTTTAAATAAAGCGCTACCACAGCGCCCAGTGTAATCGCTGAGTTCCAGCAATCATGTCAAATTAAGAAGAATGTTATTTCTTGGAGTCCAATTGTCTCACTTATAACATTTACAAGGTCAAAGTCCAAAATAAGTTCAATTTAGTCGCACAGTCAAACGTTTCACAGTTAAAAGCGATGCAACCTAGTAATATCAGAATACTTTCGCTAAATACATGTTGGTACGAATATGTGACGCAACCATTGTAACTCAAACGGATTGACACCGTTAGAAAGTCAATGAAATGGAGTTTGTGAAACTGTCTCTATTTCTTCAGCGCGCGATAACGGCTAGGATTGGTCCCACAGTACAAAATGACTTATTTATCTTAATTTTTAAATAAAGCGTTACCACAGCGCCCAGTGTAATCGCTGAGTTCCAGCAATCATGTCAAACTAAGAAGAATGTCATTTCTTGTATTCAAAATGACTCATTTATCACATTTATAAGGTCAAAGTCCAAAATCAGTTCAACTAAGTCCCACAGTCAATCGTTTCACTGTTGAAAGCGATACAACTTAGTAATATCGGAAGAAAATCACTAAATACATGCTGGTACGATTATGTGACGCAACCGTTCTAACTCAAACGGATTGACACCGTTAGAAAGTCAATGAAATGTAGTTTTTGAAACTGTCTCTATTTCTTCAGCGCGCTAAAACGGCTAGGATTGGTCCCACAGTACAAAATGACTTATTTATCTTAATTTTTAAATAAAGCGTTTCCACAGCGCCCAGTGTAATCGCTGAGTTCCAGCAATCATGTCAAACTAAGAAGAATGTCATTTCTTGTAGTCAAAATGACTCATTTATCACATTTATAAGGTCAAAGTCCAAAATCAGTTCAATTAAGTCTCACAGTCAATCGTTTCTCTGTTGAAAGCGATAGAACTTAGTAATATCGGAAGAAAATCACTAAATACATGCTGGTACGATTATGTGACGCAACCGTTTTAACTCAAACGGATTGACACCGTTAGAAAGTCAATGAGATGTAGTTTTTGAAACTGTCTCTATTTTTTCAGCGTGCGATAACGGCTAGGATTGTTTCCACCGTAATAAATGACTTATTTATCTTAACTTTTAAACAAAGCGCTACAAAAGCGCATAGTGTAATCGCTGAGTTCCAGCAATCATGTAAAATTACGGAGAATGTTATTTCTTCTAGTCATAATGGCTCATTTATTACATTTATAAGGACAAAGCCCAAAATCAGTTCAATTAAGTCCCACAGTCAATCGATTCTCTGTTGAAAGCGATACAACTTAGTAATATCGGAAGAAAATCACTAAATACATGCTGGTACGATTATGTGACGCAACCGTTCTAACTCAAACGGATTGACACCGTTAGAAAGTCAATGAAATGTAGTTTTTGAAACTGTCTCTATTTCTTCAGCGCGCGATAACGGCTAGGATTGGTCCCACAGTACAAAATGACTTATTTATCTTAATTTTTAAATAAAGCGTTACCACATCGCCCAGTGTAATCGCTGAGTTCCAGCAATCATGTCAAACTAAGAAGAATGTCATTTCTTGTAGTCAAAATGACTCAATTATCACATTTATAAGGTCAAACTCCAAAATCAGTTCAACTAAGTCCCACAGTCAATCGTTTCACTGTTGAAAGCGATACAACTTAGTAATATCGGAAAAATATCACTAAATACATGTTGGTACGAATGTATGACACAACCGTTGTAACTCAAACGGATTGACACCGTGAGAAATTCATTGAAATGTACTTTTTGAAGCTGTCTCTACTTCTTCAGCGCAAACTAACGGCTAGGATTGCTTCCACAGTAAAAAATGACTTATTCATCTTAATTTTTAAATAAAGCGCTACCACAGCGCCCAGTGTAATTGCTGAGTTCCAGCAATTATGTCAAATTAAGAAGAATGTTATTTCTTGGAGTGCAATTGTCTCACTTACAACATTTATAAGGTCAAAGTCCAAAATCAGTTCAATTAAGTCGCACAGTCAAACGTTTCACAGTTAAAAGCGATGCAACCTAGTAATATCCGAATACTTTCGCTAAATACATGTTGGTACGAATATGTGACGCAACCGTTGTAACTCAAACGGAATTATACCGCCAAGAAATCAATGAAATGTAGTTTTTGAGAATGTCTTTATTTCTTCAGCGCGTGCTAACGGCCAGGATTGGTCCCACAGTAAGAAAATCTTATTTATCTAAATATTTAAATAAAGCGCTACCACAGCGCCCAGTGTAATCGCTGAGTTCCAGCAATCATGTAAAATTAAGAAGAATGATATTTCTTTTAGTCAAAATGGCTCATTTATTACATTTATAAGGTCAAAGTCCTGAATCAGTTCAAATAATTCCCACAGTCAATCGTTTCACTGTTAAAAGCGATACAACTTAGTAATATCGGAAGAAAATCACTAAATACATTTTGGTACGAATATGTGACGCAGCTGTTGTAACTCAAACGGATTGACACCGTTAAAAAGTCAATGAAATGTGGTTTTTGAAACTGTCTCTATTTCTTCAGCGCGCGATAACTGCTAGGATTGGTCCCACAGTGAAAAAAGACTTATTTATCTTAATTTTTAAATAAAGCGCTACCACAGCGCCCAGTGTAATCGCTGAGTTCCAGCAATCATGTCAAATTAAGAAGAATGTTATTTCTTGGAGTCCAATTGTCTCACTTATAACATTTACAAGGTCAAAGTCCAAAATCAGTTCAATTAAGTCGCACAGTCAAACGTTTCACAGTTAAAAGCGATGCCACCTAGTAATATCAGAATACTTTCGCTAATTACATGTTGGTACGAATATGTGACGCAACCATTGTAACTCAAACGGATTGACACCGTTAGAAAGTCAATGAAATGGAGTTTGTGAAACTGTCTCTACATCTTCAGCGCGCGCTAACGGCTAGGATTGGTCCCACAGTAAAAATGACTTATTTATCTAAATTTTTAAATGAATCGCTACCACAGGGTCCAGTGTAATCGCTGAGTTCCGGCAATCATGTCAATTTAAGAAGAATGTTCTTTCTTGGAGTCCAATTGTCTCAATTATCACACTTATGAGGTCACAGTCCAAAGTTAGTTCAATTAAGTCCCACAGTCAATCGTTTCACTGTTAGAAGCGATGCAACCTAGTAATATCAGAAAAATATCGCTAAATACATGTTGGTACGAATATGTGACCCAACCGTTGTAACTCAAACGGATTGAAACCGTTAGAAAGTCAATGAAATGTACTTTTTAAAGCTTTCTATATTTCTTCAGCGCGAAGTAACGGCTAGATTTGCTCCCACAGTAAAAAATGACTTATTTATCTAAATTTTTAAATGAATCGCTACCACAGGGTCCAGTGTAATCGCTGAGTTCCAGCAATCATGTCAAATTACGAAGAATGTTCTTTCTTGGATTCCAATTGTCTCATTTATTACACTTATGAGGTCAAAGTCCAAAATCAGTTCAATTAAGTCGCACAGTCAATCGTTTCTCTGTTGAAAGCGATACAACTTAGTAATATCGGAAGAAAATCACTAAATACATGTTGGTAAGACTATGTGATGCAACCGTTCTAACTGAAACGGATTGACACCGTTAGAAAATCAATGAAATGGATTTTTTGAAACTATCTCTATATCTTCAGCGCGGGCTAACGGCTAGGATTGGTCCCACAGTAAAAATGACTTATTTATCTAAGTTTTTAAATGAATCGCTACCACAGGGTCCAGTGTATACGCTTAGTTCCACCAATCATGTCAAATTAAGAAGAATGGTATTTGTTGGTGTCCAATTGTCTCACTTTTAACATTTATAAGGTCAAAGTTCAAAATCAGTTTAATTAAGTCGCACAGTCAAACGTTTCACAGTTAAAAGCGATGCAACTCAGTAATATCCGAATACTTTCGCTAAATACATGTTGGTGCGAATATGTGACGCAACCGTTGTAACTCAAACGGAATTATACCGCCAAGAAATCAATGAAATGTAGTTTCTGAGAATGTCTTTATTTCTTCAGCGCGTGCTAACGGCCAGGATTGGTCCCACAGTAAGAAAATCTTATTTATCTAAGTATTTAAATAAAGCGCTACCACAGCGCCCAGTGTAATCGCTGAGTTCCAGCAATCATGTAAAATTAATAAGAATGATATTTCTTTTAGTCAAAATGGCTCATTTATTACATTTATAAGGTCAAAGTCCTGAATCAGTTCAAATAATTCCCACAGTCAATCGTTTCACTGTTAAAAGCGATACAACTTAGTAATATCGGAAGAAAATCACTAAATACATTTTTGTACGAATATGTGACGCAGCTGTTGTAACTGAAACGGATTGACACCGTTAGAAAGTCAATGAAATGGAGTTTGTGAAACTGTCTCTATATCTTCAGCGCGCGCTAACGGTTAGGATTGGTCCCACAGTAAAAATGACTTACTTATCTAAATTTTTAAATGAATCGCTACCACAGGGTCCAGTGTAATCGCTGAGTTCCGGCAATCATGTCAAATTAAGAAGAATGTTCTTTCTTGGAGTCCAATTGTCTCATTTATCACGCTTATGAGGTCACAGTCCAAAGTTAGTTCAATTAAGTCCCACAGTCAATCGTTTCACTGTTAGAAGCGATGCAACCTAGTAATATCAGAAAAATATCGCTAAATACATGTTGGTACGAATATCTGACCCAACCGTTGTAACTCAAACGGATTGAAACCGTTAGAAAGTCAATGAAATGGAGTTTGTGAAACTGTCTCTATATCTTCAGTGCGCGCAAACAACTAGGATTGGTCCGACAGTAAAAATAGCTTATTTATCTAAATTTTTAACTGAATCGCTACCACAGGGTCCAGTGTAATCGCTGAGTTCCGGCAATCATGTCAAAGTAAGAAGAATGTTCTTTCTTGGACTCCAATTGTCTCATTTATCACACTTATGAGGTCACAGTCCAAAGTTAGTTCAATTAAGTCCCACAGTCAATCGTTTCACTGTTAGAAGCGATGCAACCTAGTAATATCAGAAAAATATCGCTAAATACATGTTGGTACGAATATGTGACCCAACCGTTGTAACTGTAGAAAGTCAATGAAATGGAGTTTTTAAAACTGTCTCTCTATCTTCAGCGCGCGCTAACGGCTAGGATTGGTCCCACAGTAAAAATGACTTATTTTTCTAAATTTTTAAATGAATCGCTACCACAGGGTCCAGTGTAATCGCTGAGTTCCGGCAATCATGTCAAAGTAAGAAGAATGTTCTTTCCTGGAGTCCAATTGTCTCATTTATCACACTTATGAGGTCACAGTCCAAAGTTAGTTCAATTAAGTCCCACAGTCAATCGTTTCACTGTTAGAAGCGATGCAACCTAGTAATATCAGAAAAATATCGCTAAATACATGTTGGTACGAATATGTGACCCAACCGTTGTAACTCAAACGGATTGAAACCGTTAGAGAGTCAATGAAATGTACTTTTTAAAGCTTTCTCTATTTCTTCAGCGCTAACTAACGGCTAGGATTGGTCCCACAGTAAAAAATGACTTATTTATCTAAATTTTTAAATGAATCGCTACCACAGGGTCCAGTGTAATCGCTGAGTTCCGGCAATCATGTCAAATTAAGAAGAATGTTCTTTCTTGGAGTCCAATTGTCACATTTGTCACACTTATGAGGTCACAGTCCAAAGTTAGTTCAGTTAAGTCCCACAGTCAATCGTTTCACTGTTAGAAGCGATGCAACCTAGTAATATCAGAAATATATCGCTAAATACATGTTGGTACGAATATGTGACCCAACCGTTGTAACTCAAACGGATTGAAACCGTTAGAAAGTCAATGAAATGTACTTTTTAAAGCTTTCTCTATTTTTTCAGCGCTAACTAACGGCTAGGATTGGTCCCACAGTAAAAAATGACTTATTTATCTAAATTTTTAAATGAATCGCTACCACAGGGTCCAGTGTAATCGCTGAGTTCCAGCAATCATGTCAAATTACGAAGAATGTTCTTTCTTGGAGTCCAATTGTCTCATTTATCACACTTATGAGGTCAAAGTCCAAAATCAGTTCAATTAAGTCGCACAGTCAATCGTTTCTCTGTTGAATGCCATACAACTTAGTAATATCGGAAGAAAATCACTAAATACATGTTGGTACGATTATGTGACGCAACCGTTCTAACTCAAACGGATTGACACCGTTAGAAAGGCAATGAAATGGAGTTTTTGAAACTATCTCTATATCTTCAGTGCGCGCTAACGGCTAGGACTGGTCCCACAGTAAAAATGACTTATTTATCTAAATTTTTAAATGAATCGCTACCACAGGGTCCAGTGTATACGCTTAGTTCCACCAATCATGTCAAATTAAGAAGAATGGTATTTCTTGGTGTCCAATTGTCTCACTTATAACATTTATAAGGTCAAAGTTCAAAATCAGTTCAATAAAGTCGCACAGTTAAACGTTTCACAGTTAAAAGCGATGCAACCTAGTAATATCCGAATACTTTCGCTAAATACATGTTGGTACGAATATGTGACGCAACCGTTGTAACTCAAACGGATTGACACCGTTAGAAAGTCAATGAAATGGAGTTTGTGAAACTGTCTCTATATCTTTAGCGCGCGCTAACGGCTAGGATTGGTCCCACAGTAAAAATGACTTATTTTTCTAAATTTTTAAATGAATCGCTACCACAGGGTCCAGTGTAATCGCTGAGTTCCGGCAATCATGTCAAATTAAGAAGAATGTTCTTTCTTGGAGTCCAATTGTCACATTTGTCACACTTATGAGGTCACAGTCCAAAGTTAGTTCAGTTAAGTCCCACAGTCAATCGTTTCACTGTTAGAAGCGATGCAACCTAGTAATATCAGAAATATATCGCTAAATACATGTTGGTACGAATATGTGACCCAACCGTTGTAACTCAAACGGATTGAAACCGTTAGAAAGTCAATGAAATGTACTTTTTAAAGCTTTCTCTATTTTTTCAGCGCGAACTAACGGCTAGGATTGGTCCCACAGTAAAAAATGACTTATTTATCTAAATTTTTAAATGAATCGCTACCAAAGGGCCAGTGTAGTCGCTGAGTTCCAGCAATCATGTCAATTTACGAAGAATGTTCTTTTTTGGAGTCCAATTGTCTCATTTATCACGCTTATGAGGTCAAAGTCCAAAATCAGTTCAATTAAGTCGCACAGTCAAACGTTTCTCAGTTAAAAGCGATGCAACATAGTAATATCAGAATACTTTCGCTAAATACATGTTGGTACGAATATGTGACGCAACCGTTTTAACTCAAACGGAATTATACCGCCAAGAAATCAATGAAATGTAGTTTTTGAGAATGTCTTCATTTCTTCAGCGCGAACTAACGGCTAGGATTGGTCCCACAGTAAAGAATGACTTATTTATCTTAATTTTTAAATAAAGCGCTACCACAGAGCCTAATGTAATCGCTGAGTTCTAGCAATCATTTCAAATTACGAAGAATGTTCTTTCTTGGAGTCCAATTGTCTCATTTATCACACTTATGAGGTCAAAGTCCAAAATCAGTTCAATTAAGTCGCACAGTCAATCGTTTCTCTGTTGAATGCGATACAACTTAGTAATATCGGAAGAAAATCACTAAATACATGTTGGTACGATTATGTGACGCAACCGTTCTAACTCAAACGGATTGACACCGTTAGAAAGGCAATGAAATGGAGTTTTTGAAACTATCTCTATATCTTCAGTGCGCGCTAACGGCTAGGACTGGTCCCACAGTAAAAATGACTTATTTATCTAAATTTTTAAATGAATCGCTACCACAGGGTCCAGTGTATACGCTTAGTTCCACCAATCATGTCAAATTAAGAAGAATGGTATTTCTTGGTGTCCAATTGTCTCACTTATAACATTTATAAGGTCAAAGTTCAAAATCAGTTCAATAAAGTCGCACAGTTAAACGTTTCACAGTTAAAAGCGATGCAACCTAGTAATATCCGAATACTTTCGCTAAATACATGTTGGTACGAATATGTGACGCAACCGTTGTAACTCAAACGGATTGACACCGTTAGAAAGTCAATGAAATGGAGTTTGTGAAACTGTCTCTATATCTTTAGCGCGCGCTAACGGCTAGGATTGGTCCCACAGTAAAAATGACTTATTTTTCTAAATTTTTAAATGAATCGCTACCACAGGGTCCAGTGTAATCGCTGAGTTCCGGCAATCATGTCAAATTAAGAAGAATGTTCTTTCTTGGAGTCCAATTGTCACATTTGTCACACTTATGAGGTCACAGTCCAAAGTTAGTTCAGTTAAGTCCCACAGTCAATCGTTTCACTGTTAGAAGCGATGCAACCTAGTAATATCAGAAATATATCGCTAAATACATGTTGGTACGAATATGTGACCCAACCGTTGTAACTCAAACGGATTGAAACCGTTAGAAAGTCAATGAAATGTACTTTTTAAAGCTTTCTCTATTTTTTCAGCGCGAACTAACGGCTAGGATTGGTCCCACAGTAAAAAATGACTTATTTATTTAAATTTTTAAATGAATCGCTACCAAAGGGCCAGTGTAATCGCTGAGTTCCAGCAATCATGTCAATTTACGAAGAATGTTCTTTTTTGGAGTCCAATTGTCTCATTTATCACACTTATGAGGTCAAAGTCCAAAATCAGTTCAATTAAGTCGCACAGTCAAACGTTTCTCAGTTAAAAGCGATGCAACATAGTAATATCAGAATACTTTCGCTAAATACATGTTGGTACGAATATGTGACGCAACCGTTTTAACTCAAACGGAATTATACCGCCAAGAAATCAATGAAATGTAGTTTTTGAGAATGTCTTCATTTCTTCAGCGCGAACTAACGGCTAGGATTGGTCCCACAGTAAAGAATGACTTATTTATCTTCATTTTTAAATAAAGCGCTACCACAGAGCCTAATGTAATCGCTGAGTTCTAGCAATCATGTCAAATTACAAATAATATCATTTCTTGTAGTCAAAATGACTCATTTATTACATTTATAAGGTCGAAGTCCAAAATCAGTTCAATTAAGTCCCACAGTCAATCGTTTCACTGTTTAAAGCGATACAACTTAGTAATATCGGAAAAAAATCACTAAATACATGTTGGTACGAATGTGTGACGCAACCGTTGTAACTCAAACGGATTGACACCGTTAGAAAGTCAATGAAATGGAGTTTTTGAAACTGTCTCTCTATCTTCAGCGCGAACTAACGGCTAGGATTGGTCCCACAGTAAAAAATGACTTATTTATCTAAATTTTTAAATGAATCGCTACCACAGGGTCCAGTGTAATCGCTGAGTTCCAGCAATCATGTCAAATTACGAAGAATGTTCTTTCTTGGAGTCCAATTGTCTCATTTATCACACTTATGAGGTCAAAGTCCAAAATCAGTTCAATTAAGTCGCACAGTCAATTGTTTCTCTGTTGAAAGCGATACAACTTAGTAATATCGGAAGAAAATCACTAAATACATGTTGGTACGATTATGTGACGCAACCGTTCTAACTCAAACGGATTGACACAGTTAGAAAGTCAATGAAATGGAGTTTTTGAAACTATCTCTATATCTTCAGCGCGCGCTAACGGCTAGGATTGGTCCCACAGTAAAAATGACTTATTTACCTAAATTTTTAAATGAATCGCTACCACAGCGCCAGTGTATACGCTTAGTTCCACCAATCATGTCAAATTAAGAAGAATGGTATTTCTTGGTGTCCAATTGTCTCATTTATAACATTTATAAGGTCAAAGTTCAAAATCAGTTCAATTAAGTCGCACAGTCAAACGTTTCACAGTTAAAAGCGATGCAACCTAGTAATATCCGAATACTTTCGCTAAATACATGTTGGTACGAATATGTGACGCAACCGTTGTAACTCAAACGGATTGACACCGTTAGAAAGTCAATGAAATGGAGTTTGTGAAACTGTCTTTATATCTTCAGCGCGCGCTAACGGCTAGGATTGGTCCTACAGTAAAAAATGACTTATTTATCTAAATTTTTAAATGAATCGCTACCAAAGGGTCCAGTGTAATCGCTGAGTTCCAGCAATCATGTCAATTTACGAAGAATGTTCTTTCTTGGAGTCCAATTGTCTCATTTATCACACTTATGAGGTCAAAGTCCAAAATCAGTTCGATTAAGTCGCACAGTCAAACGTTTCACAGGTAAAAGCGATGCAACATAGTAATATCAGAATACTTTCGCTAAATACATGTTGGTACGAATATGTGACGCAACCGTTGTAACTCAAACGGAATTATACCGCCAAGAAATCAATGAAATGTAGTTTTTGAGAATGTCTTCATTACTTCAGCGCGAACTAACGGCTAGGATTGGTCCCACAGTAAAGAATGACTTATTTATCTTAATTTTTAAATAAAGCGCTACCACAGCGCCCAGT
Source organism: Hydractinia symbiolongicarpus (assembly GCF_029227915.1). Classification (NCBI taxonomy): domain Eukaryota; kingdom Metazoa; phylum Cnidaria; class Hydrozoa; order Anthoathecata; family Hydractiniidae; genus Hydractinia; species Hydractinia symbiolongicarpus. The sequence goes on along the minus strand of NC_079877.1, from coordinate 7,490,211 downwards.
GTAATCGCTGAGTTCCAGCAATCATGTCAAATTACGAATAATATCATTTCTTGTAGTCAAAAAGACTCATTTATCACATTTATAAGGTCAAAGACCAAAATCAGTTCAATTAAGTCCCACAGTCAATCGTTTCACTGTTGAAGGCGATACAACTTAGCAATATCGGAAAAAAATCACTAAATACATGTTTGTACGAATGTGTGACACAACCGTTGTAACTCAAACGGATTGACACCGTTAGAAAGTCAATGAAATGTAGTTTTTGAAACTGTCTCTATTTCTTCAGCTTGCGATAACGGCTAGGATTGTTTCCACCGTGATAAATGACTTATTTATCTTAACTTTTAAACAAAGCGCTACCACAGGGCATAGTGTAATCGCTGAGTTCCAGCAATCATGTCAAATTAAGGAGAATGTTATTTCTTCTAGTCATAATGGCTCATTTATTACATTTATAAGGTCAAAGCCCAAAATCAGTTCAATTAAGTCCCACAGTCAATCGTTTCTCTGTTGAAAGCGATACAACTTTGTAATATCGGAAGAAAATCACTAAATACATGCTGGTACGATTATGTGACGCAACCGTTCTAACTCAAACGGATTGACACCGTTAGAAAGTCAATGAAATGTAGTTTTTGAAACTGTCTCTATTTCTTCAGCGCGCTAAAACGGCCAGGATTGGTCCCACAGTACAAAATGACTTATTTATCTTAATTTTTAAATAAAGCGTTTCCACAGCGCCCAGTGTAATCGCTGAGTTCCAGCAATCATGTCAAACTAAGAAGAATGTCATTTCTTGTAGTCAAAATGACTCATTTATCACATTTATAAGGTCAAAGTCCAAAATCAGTTCAACTAAGTCCCACAGTCAATCGTTTCACTGTTGAAAGCGATACAACTTAGTAATATCGGAAAAATATTACTAAAGACATGTTGGTACGAATGTGTGACGCGACCGTTTTAATTCAAACGGATTGACACCGTTAGAAAGTCAATGAAATGTAGTTTTTGAAACTGTCTCTATTTCTTCAACGTGCGATAACGGCTAGGATTGTTTCCACAGTAATAAATGACTTATTTATCTTAACTTTTAAACAAAGCGCTACCACAGCGCCCAGTGTAATCGCTGAGTTCCAGCAATCATGTCAAATTAAGGAGAATGATATTTCTTCTAGTCATAATGGCTCATTTATTACATTTATAAGGTCAAAGTCCAAAATCAGTTCAATTAAGTCTCACAGTCAATCCTTTCTCTGTTGAAAGCGATTCAACTTAGTAGTATCGGAAGAAAATCACTAAATACATGCTGGTACGATTATGTGACGCAACCGTTTTAATTCAAACGGATTGACACGGTTAGAAAGTCAATGAAATGTAGTTTTTGAAACTGTCTCTATTTCTTCAGCGTGCGATAACGGCTAGGATTGTTTCCACCGTAATAAATGACTTATTTATCTTAACTTTTAAACAAAGCGCTACCACAGCGCATAGTGTAATCGCTGAGTTCCAGCAATCATGTCAAATTAAGGAGAATGTTATTTCTTCTAGTCATAATAGCTCATTTATTACATTTATAAGGTCAAAGCCCAAAATCAGTTCAATTAAGTCCCACAGTCAATCATTTCACAGTTAAAAGCGATACAACTTAGTAATATCAGAATACTTTCGCTAAATACATGTTGGTACGAATATGTGACGCAACCGTTGTAACTCAAACGGAATTATACCGCCAAGAAATCAATGAAATGTAGTTTTTGAGAATGTCTTCATTACTTCACCGCGAACTAACGGCTAGGATTGGTCCCACAGTAAAGAATGACTTATTTATCTTAATTTTTAAATAAAGCGCTACCACAGCGCCCAGTGTAATCACTGAGTTTCAGCAATCATGTCAAATTAAGAAGAATGTTACTTCTTGTAGTCAAAATGGCTCATTTATCACATTTATAAGGTCAAAGTCCAAAATCAGTTCAATTAAGTCCCACAGTCAATCGTTTCACTGTTGAAAGCGATGCAACTTAGTAATATCGGAAAAAAATCACTAAATACATGTTGGCACGAATATGTGACGCAACCGTTGTAACTCAAACAGATTGACACCGTTAGAAAGTCAATGAAATGGAGTTTTTAAAACTGTCTCTATTTCTTCAGCACGCGCTAACGGCTAGGATTGGTCCCACAGTAAAAAATTACTTATTTATCCAAATTTTTAATAAAAGGGCTACCACAGAGCCTAATGTAATCGCTGAGTTCCAGCAATCATGTCAAATTACGAATAATATCATTTCTTGTAGTCAAAATGACTCATTTATCACATTTATAAGGTCAAAGACCAAAATCAGTTCAATTAAGTCCCACAGTCAATCGTTTCACTGTTTAAAACGATACAACTTAGTAATATCGGAAAAAAATCACTAAATACATGTTGGTACGAATGTGTGACGCGACCGTTTTAATTCAAACGGATTGACACCGTTAGAAAGTCAATGAAATGTAGTTTTTGAAACTGTCTCTATTTCTTCAGCGTGCGATAACGGCTAGGATTGTTTCCACAGTAATAAATGACTTATTTATCTTAACTTTTAAACAAAGCGCTACCACAGCGCCCAGTGTAATCGCTGAGTTCCAGCAATCATGTCAAATTAAGGAGAATGATATTTCTTCTAGTCATAATGGCTCATTTATTACATTTATAAGGTCAAAGTCCAAAATCAGTTCAATTAAGTCTCACAGTCAATCCTTTCTCTGTTGAAAGCGATACAACTTAGTAATATCGGAAGAAAATCACTAAATACATGCTGGTACGATTATGTGACGCAACCGTTTTAATTCAAACGGATTGACACGGTTAGAAAGTCAATGAAATGTAGTTTTTGAAACTGTCTCTATTTCTTCAGCGTGCGATAACGGCTAGGATTGTTTCCACCGTAATAAATGACTTATTTATCTTAACTTTTAAACAAAGCGCTACCACAGCGCATAGTGTAATCGCTGAGTTCCAGCAATCATGTCAAATTAAGGAGAATGTTATTTCTTCTAGTCATAATAGCTCATTTATTACATTTATAAGGTCAAAGCCCAAAATCAGTTCAATTAAGTCCCACAGTCAATCGTTTCTCTGTTGAAAGCGATACAACTTAGTAATATCGGAAGAAAATCACTAAATACATGCTGGTACGATTATGTGACGCAACCGTTCTAACTCAAACGGATTGACACCGTTAGAAAGTCAATGAAATGTAGTTTTTGAAACTGTCTCTATTTCTTCAGCGCGCTAAAGCGGCCAGGATTGGTCCCACAGTACAAAATGACTTATTTATCTTAATTTTTAAATAAAGCGTTTCCACAGCGCCCAGTGTAATCGCTGAGTTCCGGCAATCATGTCAAACTAAGAAGAATTTCATTTCTAGTAGTCAAAATGACTCATTTATCACATTTATAAGGTCAAAGTCCAAAATCAGTTCAACTAAGTCCCACAGTCAATCGTTTCACTGTTGAAAGCGATACAACTTAGTAATATCGGAAAAATATCACTAAATACATGTTGGTACGAATGTGTGACGCGACCGTTTTAATTCAAACGGATTGACACCGTTAGAAAGTCATTGAAATGTAGTTTTTGAAACTGTCTCTATTTCTTCAGCGTGCGATAACGGCTAGGATTGTTTCCACAGTAATAAATGACTTATTTATCTTAACTTTTAAACAAAGCGCTACCACAGCGCATAGTGTAATCGCTGAGTTCCAGCAATCATGTCAAATTAAGGAGAATGTTATTTCTTCTAGTCATAATAGCTCATTTATTACATTTATAAGGTCAAAGCCCAAAATCAGTTCAATTAAGTCCCACAGTCAATCGTTTCTCTGTTGAAAGCGATACAGCTTAGTAATATCGGAAGAAAATCACTAAATACATGCTGGTACGATTATGTGACGCAACCGTTCTAACTCAAACGGATTGACACCGTTAGAAAGTCAATGAAATGTAGTTTTTGAAACTGTCTCTATTTCTTCAGCGCGCTAAAACGGCCAGTATTGGTCCCACAGTACAAAATGACTTATTTATCTTAATTTTTAAATAAAGCGTTTCCACAGCGCCCAGTGTAATCGCTGAGTTCCAGCAATCATGTCAAACTAAGAAGAATGTCATTTCTTGTAGTCAAAATGACTCATTTATCACATTTATAAGGTCAAAGTCCAAAATCAGTTCAACTAAGTCCCACAGTCAATCGTTTCACTGTTGAAAGCGATACAACTTAGTAATATCGGAAAAATATCACTAAATACATGTTGGTACAAATGTGTGACGCGACCGTTTTAATTCAAACGGATTGACACCGTTAGAAAGTCAATGAAATGTAGTTTTTGAAACTGTCTCTATTTCTTCAGCGTGCGATAACGGCTAGGATTGTTTCCACCGTAATAAATGACTTATTTATCTTAACTTTTAAACAAAGCGCTACCACAGCGCATAGTGTAATCGCTGAGTTCCAGCAATCATGTCAAATTAAAGAGAATGTTATTTCTTCTAGTCATAATGGCTCATTTATTACATTTATAAGGACAAAGCCCAAAATCAGTTCAATTAAGTCCCACAGTCAATCGTTTCTCTGTTGAAGGCAATACAACTTAGTAATATCGGAAGAAAATCACTAAATACATGCTGGTACGATTATGTGACGCAACCGTTCTAACTCAAACGGATTGACACCGTTAGAAAGTCAATGAAATGTAGTTTTTGAAACTGTCTCTATTTCTTCAGCGCGCGATAACGGCTAGGATTGGTCCCACAGTACAAAATGACTTATTTATCTTAATTTTTAAATAAAGCGTTATCACATCGCCCAGTGTAATCGCTGAGTTCCAGCAATCATGTCAAACTAAGAAGAATGTCATTTCTTGTAGTCAAAATGACTCATTTATCACATTTATAAGGTCAAAGTCCAAAATCAGTTCAACTAAGTCCCACAGTCAATCGTTTCACTGTTGAAAGCGATACAACTTAGTAATATCGGAAAAATATTACTAAAGACATGTTGGTACGAATGTGTGACGCGACCGTTTTAATTCAAACGGATTGACACCGTTAGAAAGTCAATGAAATGTGCTTTTTGAAACTGTCTCTATTTCTTCAACGTGCGATAACGGCTAGGATTGTTTCCACAGTAATAAATGACTTATTTATCTTAACTTTTAAACAAAGCGCTACCACAGCGCCCAGTGTAATCGCTGAGTTCCAGCAATCATGTCAAATTAAGGAGAATGATATTTCTTCTAGTCATAATGGCTCATTTATTACATTTATAAGGTCAAAGTCCAAAATCAGTTCAATTAAGTCTCACAGTCAATCCTTTCTCTGTTGAAAGCGATACAACTTAGTAATATCGGAAGAAAATCACTAAATACATGCTGGTACGATTATGTGACGCAACCGTTTTAATTCAAACGGATTGACACGGTTAGAAAGTCAATGAAATGTAGTTTTTGAAACTGTCTCTATTTCTTCAGCGTGCGATAACGGCTAGGATTGTTTCCACCGTAATAAATGACTTATTTATCTTAACTTTTAAACAAAGCGCTACCACAGCGCATAGTGTAATCGCTGAGTTCCAGCAATCATGTCAAATTAAGGAGAATGTTATTTCTTCTTGTCATAATAGCTCATTTATTACATTTATAAGGTCAAAGCCCAAAATCAGTTCAATTAAGTCCCACAGTCAATCATTTCACAGTTAAAAGCGATACAACTTAGTAATATCAGAATACTTTCGCTAAATACCTGTTGGTACGAATATGTGACGCAACCGTTGTAACTCAAACGGAATTATACCGCCAAGAAATCAATGAAATGTAGTTTTTGAGAATGTCTTCATTACTTCAGCGCGAACTAACAGCTAGGATTGGTCCCACAGTAAAGAATGACTTATTTATCTTAATTTTTAAATAAAGCGCTACCACAGCGCCCAGTGTAATCACTGAGTTTCAGCAATCATGTCAAATTAAGAAGAATGTTACTTCTTGTAGTCAAAATGGCTCATTTATCACATTTATAAGGTCAAAGTCCAAAATCAGTTCAATTAAGTCCCACAGTCAATCGTTTCACTGTTGAAAGCGATGCAACTTAGTAATATCGGAAAAAAATCACTAATTACATGTTGGCACGAATATGTGACGCAACCGTTGTAACTCAAACAGATTGACACCGTTAGAAAGTCAATGAAATGGAGTTTTTAAAACTGTCTCTATTTCTTCAGCACGTGCTAACGGCTAGGATTGCTCCCACAGTAAAAAATTACTTATTTATCCAAATTTTTAATAAAAGGGCTACCACAGAGCCTAATGTAATCGCTGAGTTCCAGCAATCATGTCAAATTACGAATAATATCATTTCTTGTAGTCAAAATGACTCATTTATCACATTTAAAAGGTCAAAGACCAAAATCAGTTCAATTAAGTCCCACAGTCAATCGTTTCACTGTTTAAAACGATACAACTTAGTAATATCGGAAAAAAATCACTAAATACATGTTGGTACGAATGTGTGACACAACCGTTGTAACTCAAACGGGTTGACACCGTTAGAAAGTCAATGAAATGGAGTTTTTGAAACTGTCTCTCTATCTTCAGCGCGCGCTTACTGCTAGGATTGGTCCCCCAGTAAAAATGACTTATTTATCTAAATTTTTAAATGAATTGCTACCACAGGGTCCAGTGTAATCGCTGAGTTCCGGCAATCATGTCAAAGTAAGAAGAATGTTCTTTCCTGGAGTCCAATTGTCTCATTTATCACACTTATGAGGTCACAGTCCAAAGTTAGTTCAATTAAGTCCCACAGTCAATCGTTTCACTGTTTGAGGCGATGCAACCTAGTAATATCAGAAAAATATCGCTAAATATATGTTGGTTCGAATATGTGACCCAACCGTTTTAACTCAAACGGATTGACACCGTTAGAAAGTCAATGAAATGTAGTTTTTGAAACTGTCTCTATTTCTTCAGCGTGCGATAACGGCTAGGATTGTTTCCACCGTAATAAATGACTTATTTATCTTAACTTTTAAACAAAGCGCTACCACAGCGCATAGTGTAATCGCTGAGTTCCAGCAATCATGTCAAATTAAAGAGAATGATATTTCTTCTAGTCATAATGGCTCATTTATTACATATATAAGGTCAAAGTCCAAAATCAGTTCAATTAAGTCTCACAGTCAATCGTTTCTCTGTTGAAAGCGATACAACTTAGTAATATCGGAAGAAAATCACTAAATACATGCTGGTACGATTATGTGACGCAACCGTTCTAACTCAAACGGATTGACACCGTTAGAAAGTCAATGAAATATAGTTTTTGAAACTGTCTCTATTTCTTCAGCGCGCGATAACGGCTAGGATTGGTCCCACAGTACAAAATGACTTATTTATCTTAATTTTTAAATAAAGCGTTATCACATCGCCCAGTGTAATCGCTGAGTTCCAGCAATCATGTCAAATTAAAGAGAATGATATTTCTTCTAGTCATAATGGCTCATTTATTACATTTATAAGGTCAAAGTCCAAAATCAGTTCAGTTAAGTCTCACAGTCAATCGTTTCTCTGTTGAAAGCGATACAACTTAGTAATATCGGATGAAAATCACTAAATACATGCTGGTACGATTATGTGACGCAACCGTTTTAATTCAAACGGATTGACACGGTTAGAAAGTCAATGAAATGTAGTTTTTGAAACTGTCTCTATTTCTTCAGCGTGCGATAACGGCTAGGATTGTTTCCACCGTAATAAATGACTTATTTATCTTAACTTTTAAACAAAGCGCTACCACAGCGCATAGTGTAATCGCTGAGTTCCAGCAATCATGTCAAATTAAAGAGAATGTTATTTCTTCTAGTCATAATGGCTCATTTATTACATTTATAAGGTCAAAGTCCAAAATCAGTTCAATTAAGTCACACAGTCAATCCTTTCTCTGTTGAAAGCGATACAACTTAGTAATATCGGAAGAAAATCACTAAATACATGCTTGTACGATTATGTGACGCAACCGTTTTAATTCAAACGGATTGACACGGTTAGAAAGTCAATGAAATGTAGTTTTTGAAACTGTCTCTATTTCTTCAGCGTGCGATAACGGCTAGGATTGTTTCCACCGTAATAAATGACTTATTTATCTTAACTTTTAAACAAAGCGCTACCACAGCGCATAGTGTAATCGCTGAGTTCCAGCAATCATGTCAAATTAAGGAGAATGTTATTTCTTCTAGTCATAATAGCTCATTTATTACATTTATAAGGTCAAAGCCCAAAATCAGTTCAATTAAGTCCCACAGTCAATCGTTTCTCTGTTGAAAGCGATACAACTTAGTAATATCGGAAGAAAATCACTAAATACATGCTGGTACGATTATGTGACGCAACCGTTCTAACTCAAACGGATTGACACCGTTAGAAAGTCAATGAAATGTAGTTTTTGAAACTGTCTCTATTTCTTCAGCGCGCTAAAACGCCCAGGATTGGTCCCACAGTACAAAATGACTTATTTATCTTAATTTTTAAATAAAGCGTTTCCACAGCGCCCAGTGTAATCGCTGAGTTCCGGCAATCATGTCAAACTAAGAAGAATTTCATTTCTAGTAGTCAAAATGACTCATTTATCACATTTATAAGGTCAAAGTCCAAAATCAGTTCAACTAAGTCCCACAGTCAATCGTTTCACTGTTGAAAGCGATACAACTTAGTAATATCGGAAAAATATCACTAAATACATGTTGGTACGAATGTGTGACGCGACCGTTTTAATTCAAACGGATTGACACCGTTAGAAAGTCAATGAAATGTAGTTTTTGAAACTGTTTCTATTTCTTCAGCGTGCGATAACGGCTAGGATTGTTTCCACAGTAATAAATGACTTATTTATCTTAACTTTTAAACAAAGCGCTACCACAGCGCATAGTGTAATCGCTGAGTTCCAGCAATCATGTCAAATTAAGGAGAATGTTATTTCTTCTAGTCATAATAGCTCATTTATTACATTTATAAGGTCAAAGCCCAAAATCAGTTCAATTAAGTCCCACAGTCAATCGTTTCTCTGTTGAAAGCGATACAACTTAGTAATATCGGAAGAAAATCACTAAATACATGCTGGTACGATTATGTGACGCAACCGTTCTAACTCAAACGGATTGACACCGTTAGAAAGTCAATGAAATGTAGTTTTTGAAACTGTCTCTATTTCTTCAGCGCGCTAAAACGGCCAGGATTGGTCCCACAGTACAAAATGACTTATTTATTTTAATTTTTAAATAAAGCGTTTCCACAGCGCCCAGTGTAATCGCTGAGTTCCAGCAATCATGTCAAACTAAGAAGAATGTCATTTCTTGTAGTCAAAATGACTCATTTATCACATTTATAAGGTCAAAGTCCAAAATCAGTTCAACTAAGTCCCACAGTCACTCGTTTCACTGTTGAAAGCGATACAACTTAGTAATATCGGAAAAATATCACTAAATACATGTTGGTACAAATGTGTGACGCGACCGTTTTAATTCAAACGGATTGACACCGTTAGAAAGTCAATGAAATGTAGTTTTTGAAACTGTCTCTATTTCTTCAGCGTGCGATAACGGCTAGGATTGTTTCCACAGTAATAAATGACTTATTTATCTTAACTTTTAAACAAAGCGCTACCACAGCGCCCAGTGTAATCGCTGAGTTCCAGCAATCATGTCAAATTAAAGAGAATGATATTTCTTCTAGTCATAATGGCTCATTTATTACATTTATAAGGTCAAAGTCCAAAATCAGTTCAATTAAGTCTCACAGTCAATCGTTTCTCTGTTGAAAGCGATACAACTTAGTAATATCGGAAGAAAATCACTAAATACATGCTGGTACGATTATGTGACGCAACCGTTTTAATTCAAACGGATTGACACGGTTAGAAAGTCAATGAAATGTAGTTTTTGAAACTGTCTCTATTTCTTCAGCGTGCGATAACGGCTAGGATTGTTTCCACCGTAATAAATGACTTATTTATCTTAACTTTTAAACAAAGCGCTACCACAGCGCATAGTGTAATCGCTGAGTTCCAGCAATCATGTCAAATTAAAGAGAATGTTATTTCTTCTAGTCATAATGGCTCATTTATTACATTTATAAGGACAAAGCCCAAAATCAGTTCAATTAAGTCCCACAGTCAATCGTTTCTCTGTTGAAGGCAATACAACTTAGTAATATCGGAAGAAAATCACTAAATACATGCTGGTACGATTATGTGACGCAACCGTTCTAACTCAAACGGATTGACACCGTTAGAAAGTCAATGAAATGTAGTTTTTGAAACTGTCTCTATTTCTTCAGCGTGCGATAACGGCTAGGATTGTTTCCACCGTAATAAATGACTTATTTATCTTAACTTTTAAACAAAGCGCTACCACAGCGCATAGTGTAATCGCTGAGTTCCAGCAATCATGTCAAATTAAAGAGAATGTTATTTCTTCTAGTCATAATGGCTCATTTATTACATTTATAAGGACAAAGCCCAAAATCAGTTCAATTAAGTCCCACAGTCAATCGTTTCTCTGTTGAAGGCAATACAACTTAGTAATATCGGAAGAAAATCACTAAATACATGCTGGTACGATTATGTGACGCAACCGTTCTAACTCAAACGGATTGACACCGTTAGAAAGTCAATGAAATGTAGTTTTTGAAACTGTCTCTATTTCTTCAGCGCGCGATAACGGCTAGGATTGGTCCCACAGTACAAAATGACTTATTTATCTTAATTTTTAAATAAAGCGTTATCACATCGCCCAGTGTAATCGCTGAGTTAAAGCAATCATGTCAAACTAAGAAGAATGTCATTTCTTGTAGTCAAAATGGCTCATTTATCACATTTATAAGGTCAAAGTCCAATATCAGTTCAACTAAGTCCCACAGTCAATCGTTTCACTGTTGAAAGCGATACAACTTAGTAATATCCGAATACTTTCGCAAAATACATGTTGGTACGAATATGTGACGCAACCGTTGTAACTCAAACGGAATTATACCGCCAAGAAATCAATGAAATGTAGTTTTTGAGAATGTCTTTTTTATTCTTCAGCGCGTGCTAACTGTAATATCGGAAGAAAATCACTAAATACATTTTGGTACGAATATGTGACGCAGCTGTTGTAACTCAAACGGATTGACACCGTTAAAAAGTCAATGAAATGTGGTTTTGAAACTGTCTCTATTTCTTCAGCGCGCGGTAACTGCTAGGATTGGTCCCACAGTAAAAAAAGACTTATTTATCTTAATTTTTAAATAAAGCGCTACCACAGCGCCCAGTGTAATCGCTGAGTTCCAGCAATCATGTCAAATTAAGAAGAATGATATTTCTTTTAGTCAAAATGGCTCATTTATTACATTTATAAGGTCAAAGTCCTGAATTAGTTCAAATAAGTCGCACAGTCAAAGGTTTCACAGTTAAAAGCGATGCAACCTAGTAATATCAGAATACTTTCGCTAAATACATGTTGGTACGAATATGTGACGCAACCGCTGTAACTCAAACGGATTGACACCGTTAGAAAGTCAATGAAATGGAGTTTGTGAAACTGTCTCTATATCTTCAGCGCGCGCTAACGGCTAGGATTGGTCCCACAGTAAAAATGACTTATTTATCTAAATTTTTAAATGAATCGCTACCACAGGGTCCAGTGTAATCGCTGAGGTCCGGCAATCATGTCAAATTAAGAAGAATGTTATTTCTTGGAGTCCAATTGTCTCACTTATAACATTTATAAGGTCAAAGTCCAAAATCAGTTCATTTAAGTCGCACAGTCAAACGTTTCACAGTTAAAAGCGATGCAACCTAGTAATATCCGAATACTTTCGCTAAATACATGTTGGTACCAATATGTGACGCAACTGTTGTAACTCAAACGGAATTATACCGCCAAGAAATCAATGAAATGTAGTTTTTGAGAATGTCTTCATTTTTTCAGCGCGAACTAACGGCTAGGATTGGTTCCACAGTAAAGAATGACTTATTTATCTTAATTTTTAAATAAAGCGCTACCGCAGCGCCCAGTGTAATCACTGAGTTCCAGCAATCATGTCAAATTAAGAAGAATGTTACTTCTTGTAGTCAAAATGGCTCATTTTTTCACATTTATAAGATCAAAGTCCAAAATCAGTTCAATTAAGTCCCACAGTCAATCGTTTCACTGTTGAAAGCGATGCAACTTAGTAATATCGGAAAAAAATCACTAAATACATGTTGGTACGAATATGTGACGCAACCGTTGTAACTCAAACGGATTGACACCGTTTGAAAGTCAATGAAATGTACTTTTTGAAGCTGTCTCTATTTCTTCAGAGCGAACTAACGGCTAGGATTGGTCCCACAGTAAAAAATGACTTATTTATCTAAATTTTTAAAAAAGGGCTACCCCAGAGCCTAATGTAATCGCTGAATTCCAGCAATCATGTCAAATTAAGAAGAATGTTATTCCTTGAAGACCTATTGCCTTATTTATCACATTTATAAGGTCACAGTCCTAAATCAGTTCAAATAATTACCACAGTCAATAGTTTCACTGTTAAAAGCGATACAACTTAGTATTATCCGAAGAAAATCACTAAATACATTTTAGTACGAATATGTGACGCAACTGTTGTAACTCAAACGGATTGACACCGTTAGAAAGTCAATGAAATGTGATTTTTGAAACTGTCTCTATTTCTTCAGCGCGCGATAACGGCTAGGATTGGTCCCACAGTAAAAAAAGGCTTATTTATCTTAATTTTTAAATAAAGCGCTACCACAGCGCCCAGTGTAATCGCTGAGTTCCGGCAATCATGTCAAATTAAGAAGAATGTTCTTTCTTGGAGTCCAATTGTCTCATTTATCACACTTATGGGGTCAAAGTCCAAAGTTAGTTCAATTAAGTCCCACAGTCAATCGTTTCACTGTTAGAACGATGCAACCTAGTAATATCCGAAAAATTTCGCTAAATACATGTTGGTACGAATATGTGACCCAACCGTTGCAACTCAAACGGATTGACACCGTTAGAAAGTCAATGAAATGTACTTTTTGAAGCTGTCTCTACTTCTTCAGCGCAAACTAACGGCTAGGTTTGGTCCCACAGTAAAAAATGACTTATTCATCTTAATTTTTAAATAAAGCGCTACCACAGCGCCCAGTGTAATCGCTGAGTTCCAGCAATCTTGTCAAATTAAGAAGAATGTTATTTCTTGGAGTCCAATTGTCTCACTTATAACATTTATAAGGTCAAAGTCCAAAAGCAGTTCAATTAAGTCGCACAGTCAAACGTTTCACAGTTAAAAGCGATGCAACCTAGTAATATCCGAATACTTTCGCTAAATACATGTTGGTACGAATATGTGACGCAACCGTTGTAACTCAAACGGAATTAAACCGCCAAGAAATCAATGAAATGTAGTTTTTAAGAATGTTTTTATTTCTTCAGCACGTGCTAACGGCCAGGATTGGTCCCACAGTGGGAAAATCTTATTTATCTAAATTTTTAAATAAAGCGCTACCGCAGAGCCTAATGTAACCGCTGAATTCCAGCAATCATATCAAATTAAGAAGAATGTTATTCCTTGGAGACCAATTGGCGCATTAATCACATTTATAAGGTCACAGTCCAAAATCAGTTGAATTAATTCCCACGGTCAATCGTTTCACTGTTGAAAGCGATACAACTTAGTAATATCTGAAGAAAATCACTAAATACATGTTGGTACGATTATGTGACGCAACCGTTGTAAATCAAACGCATTGACACCGTTAGAAAGTCAATGAAATGGAGTTTTTGAAACTGTTTCTATTTCTTCAGCGCGAACTAACGGCTAGGATTGGTCCCACAGTAAAAAAGACTTATTTATCTAAATTTTTAAAAAAAGGTTACCACAGAGCCTAATGTAATCGCTGAATTCCAGCAATCATGTTAAATTAAGAAGAATGTTATTTCTTCTAGTCATAATGGCTCATTTATTACATTTATAAGGACAAAGCCCAAAATCAGTTCAATTAAGTCCCACAGTCAATCGTTTCTCTGTTGAAAGCGATACAACTTAGTAATATGGGAAGAAAATCACTAAATACATGCTGGTACGATTATGTGACGCAACCGTTCTAACTCAAACGGATTGACACTGTTAGAAAGTCAATGAAATGTAGTTTTTGAAACTGTCTCTATTTCTTCAGCGCGCGATAACGGCTAGGATTGGCCCCACAGTACAAAATGATTTATTTATCTTAATTTTTAAATAAAGCGTTACCACATCGCCCAGTGTAATCGCTGAGTTCCAGCAATCATGTCAAACTAAGAAGAATGTCATTTCTTGTAGTCAAAATGACTCATTCATCACATTTATAAGGTCAAAGTCCAAAATCAGTTCAACTAAGTCCCACAGTCAATCGTTTCACTGTTGAAAGCGATACAACTTAGTAATATCCGAATACTTTCGCAAAATACATGTTGGTACGAATATGTGACGCAACCGTTGTAACTCAAACGGAATTATACCGCCAAGAAATCAATGAAATGTAGTTTTTGAGAATGTCTTTTTTATTCTTCAGCGCGTGCTAACTGCCAGGATTGGTCCCACAGTAAGAAAATCTTATTTATCTAAATATTTAAATAAAGCGCTACCACAGCGCCCAGTGTAATCGCTGAGTTCCAGCAATCATGTAAAATTAAGAAGAATGATATTTCTTTTAGTCAAAATGGCTCATTTATTACATTTATAAGGTCAAAGTCCTGAATCAGTTCAAATAATTCCCACAGTCAATCGTTTCACTGTTAAAAGCGATACAACTTAGTAATATCGGAAGAAAATCACTAAATACATTTTGGTACGAATATGTGACGCAGCTGTTGTAACTCAAACGGATTGACACCGTTAAAAAGTCAATGAAATGTGGTTTTGAAACTGTCTCTATTTCTTCAGCGCGCGGTAACTGCTAGGATTGGTCCCACAGTAAAAAAAGACTTATTTATCTTAATTTTTAAATAAAGCGCTACCACAGCGCCCAGTGTAATCGCTGAGTTGCAGCAATCATGTCAAATTAAGAAGAATGTTATTTCTTGGAGTCCAATTGTCTCACTTATAACATTTATTAGGTCAAAGTCCAAAATCAGTTCAATTAAGTCGCACAGTCAAACGTTTCACAGTTAAAAGCGATGCAACCTAGTAATATCAGAATACTTTCGCTAAATACATGTTGGTACGAATATGTGACGTAACCGCTGTAACTCAAACGGATTGACACCGTTAGAAAGTCAATGAAATGGAGTTTGTGAAACTGTCTCTATATCTTCAGCGCGCGCTAACGGCTAGGATTGGTCCCACAGTAGAAATGACTTATTTATCTAAATTTTTAAATGAATCGCTACCACAGGGTCCAGTGTAATCGCTGAGGTCCGGCAATCATGTCAAATTAAGAAGAATGTTATTTCTTGGAGTCCAATTGTCTCACTTATAACATTTATAAGGTCAAAGTCCAAAATCAGTTCATTTAAGTCGCACAGTCAAACGTTTCACAGTTAAAAGCGATGCAACCTAGTAATATCCGAATACTTTCGCTAAATACATGTTGGTACGAATATGTGACGCAACCGTTGTAACTCAAACGGAATTATACCGCCAAGAAATCAATGAAATGTAGTTTTTGAGAATGTCTTCATTTTTTCAGCGCGAACTAACGGCTAGGATTGGTCCCACAGTAAAGAATGACTTATTTATCTTAATTTTTAAATAAAGCGCTACCGCAGCGCCCAGTGTAATCACTGAGTTCCAGCAATCATGTCAAATTAAGAAGAATGTTACTTCTTGTAGTCAAAATGGCTCATTTATCACATTTATAAGGTCACAGTCCTAAATCAGTTCAAATAATTACCACAGTCAATAGTTTCACTGTTAAAAGCGATACAACTTAGTATTATCCGAAGAAAATCACTAAATACATTTTAGTACGAATATGTGACGCAACTGTTGTAACTCAAACGGATTGACACCGTTAGAAAGTCAATGAAATGTGATTTTTGAAACTGTCTCTATTTCTTCAGCGCGCGATAACGGCTAGGATTGGTCCCACAGTAAAAAAAGGCTTATTTATCTTAATTTTTAAATAAAGCGCTACCACAGCGCCCAGTGTAATCGCTGAGTTCCGGCAATCATGTCAAATTAAGAAGAATGTTCTTTCTTGGAGTCCAATTGTCTCATTTATCACACTTATGGGGTCAAAGTCCAAAGTTAGTTCAATTAAGTCCCACAGTCAATCGTTTCACTGTTAGAACGATGCAACCTAGTAATATCCGAAAAATTTCGCTAAATACATGTTGGTACGAATATGTGACCCAACCGTTGCAACTCAAACGGATTGACACCGTTAGAAAGTCAATGAAATGTACTTTTTGAAGCTGTCTCTACTTCTTCAGCGCAAACTAACGGCTAGGATTGGTCCCACAGTAAAAAATGACTTATTCATCTTAATTTTTAAATAAAGCGCTACCACAGCGCCCAGTGTAATCGCTGAGTTCCAGCAATCTTGTCAAATTAAGAAGAATGTTATTTCTTGGAGTCCAATTGTCTCACTTATAACATTTATAAGGTCAAAGTCCAAAAGCAGTTCAATTATTCGCACAGTCAAACGTTTCACAGTTAAAAGCGATGCAACCTAGTAATATCCGAATACTTTCGCTAAATACATGTTGGTACGAATATGTGACGCAACCGTTGTAACTCAAACGGAATTAAACCGCCAAGAAATCAATGAAATGTAGTTTTTGAGAATGTTTTTATTTCTTCAGCACGTGCTAACGGCCAGGATTGATCCCACAGTGGAAAAATCTTATTTATCTAAATTTTTAAATAAAGCGCTACCGCAGAGCCTAATGTAACCGCTGAATTCCAGCAATCATATCAAATTAAGAAGAATGTTATTCCTTGGAGACCAATTGGCGCATTAATCACATTTATAAGGTCACAGTCCAAAATCAGTTGAATTAATTCCCACGGTCAATCGTTTCACTGTTGAAAGCGATACAACTTAGTAATATCGGAAGAAAATCACTAAATACATGTTGGTACGATTATGTGACGCAACCGTTGTAAATCAAACGCATTGACACCGTTAGAAAGTCAATGAAATGGAGTTTTTGAAACTGTTTCTATTTCTTCAGCGCGAACTAACGGCTAGGATTGGTCCCACAGTAAAAAATGACTTATTTATCTAAATTTTTAAAAAAAGGTTACCACAGAGCCTAATGTAATCGCTGAATTCCAGCAATCATGTTAAATTAAGAAGAATGTTATTTCTTCTAGTCATAATGGCTCATTTATTACATTTATAAGGACAAAGCCCAAAATCAATTCAATTAAGTCCCACAGTCAATCGTTTCTCTGTTGAAAGCGATACAACTTAGTAATATGGGAAGAAAATCACTAAATACATGCTGGTACGATTATGTGACGCAACCGTTCTAACTCAAACGGATTGACACTGTTAGAAAGTCAATGAAATGTAGTTTTTGAAACTGTCTCTATTTCTTCAGCGCGCGATAACGGCTAGGATTGGTCCCACAGTACAAAATGATTTATTTATCTTAATTTTTAAATAAAGCGTTACCACATCGCCCAGTGTAATCGCTGAGTTCCAGCAATCATGTCAAACTAAGAAGAATGTCATTTCTTGTAGTCAAAATGACTCATTCATCACATTTATAAGGTCAAAGTCCAAAATCAGTTCAACTAAGTCCCACAGTCAATCGTTTCACTGTTGAAAGCGATACAACTTAGTAATATCCGAATACTTTCGCAAAATACATGTTGGTACGAATATGTGACGCAACCGTTGTAACTCAAATGGATTGACACCGTTAAAAAGTCAATGAAATGTGGTTTTTGAAACTGTCTCTATTTCTTCAGCGCGCGATAACTGCTAGGATTGGTCCCACAGTAAAAAAAGACTTATTTATCTTAATTTTTAAATAAAGCGCTACCACAGCGCCCAGTGTAATCGCTGAGTTCCAGCAATCATGTCAGATTAAGAAGAATGTTATTTCTTGGAGTCCAATTGTCTCACTTATAACATTTATAAGGTCAAAGTCCAAAATCAGTTCAATTAAGTCGCACAGTCAACCGTTTCACAGTTAAAAGCGATGCAACCTAGTAATATCAGAATACTTTCGCTAAATACATGTTGGTACTAATATGTAACGCAACCGCTGTAACTCAAAAGGATTGACACCGTTAGAAAGTCAATGAAATGGAGTTTGTGAAACTGTCTCTATATCTTCAGCGCGCGCTAACGGCTAGGATTGGTCCCACAGTAAAAATGACTTATTTATCTAAATTTTTAAAAAAGGGCTACCACAGAGCCTAATGTAATCCCTGAATTCCAGCAATCATGTCAAATTAAGAAGAATGTTATTCCTTGAAGACCTATTGCCTCATTTATCACATTTATAAGGTCACAGTCCTAAATCAGTTCAAATAATTACCACAGTCAATAGTTTCACTGTTAAAAGCGATACAACTTAGTATTATCAGAAGAAAATCACTAAATACATTTTGGTACGAATATGTGACGCAACTGTTGTTGCTCAAACGGATTGATACCGTTAGAAAGTCAATGAATTGTGGTTTTTGAAACTGTCTCTATTTATTCAGCGCGCGATAACGGCTAGGATTGGTGCCACAGTAAAAAAAGACTTATTTATCTTAATTTTTAAATAAAGCGCTACCACAGCGCCCAGTGTAATCGCTGAGTTCCGGCAATCATGTCAAATTAAGAAGAATGTTCTTTCTTGGAGTCGAATTGCCTCATTTATCACACTTATGGGGTCAAAGTCCAAAGTTGGTTCAATTAAGTCCCACAGTCAATCGTTTCACTGTTAGAACGATGCAACCTAGTAATATCCGAAAAATTTCGCTAAATACATGTTGGTACGAATATGTGACCCAACCGTTGCAACTCAAACGGATTAACACCGTTAGAAAGTCAATGAAATGTGGTTTTTGAAACTGTCTCTATTTATTCAGCGCGCGATAACGGCTAGGATTGGTCCCACAGTAAAAAATGACTTATTCATCTTAATTTTTAAATAAAGCGCTACCACAGCGCCCAGTGTAATCGCTGAGTTCCAGCAATCATGTCAAATTAAGAAGAATGTTATTTCTTGGAGTCCAATTGTCTCACTTATAACATTTATAAGGTCAAAGTCCAAAATCAGTTCAATTAAGTCGCACAGTCAAACGTTTCACAGTTAAAAGCGATGCAACCTAGTAATATCAGTAGAAAAATCAAATAAACATTAGCAAGCGGACGAAGCGGACGTGTTTTTAAAACTTAGTAAAACTTGTTGTTTAACTGTTGACAAATGGAGTTTGAAAATATTGTTTTAAATTCTGTTAAAGAAATACATAGAAGGAAAAAGAAAGCTGACTATGACAGCATAGTAACTAACACAAAAGACTTGCATCCTGAAATTATTGAGCAAACGCAAAAAGATTTATGTCAACAGAATATATTAAACAAAACGGAGAGAAATGGTACAGAAAGTTATTTATTTGTAAAACAAGTAGAAGAGGAGAAAGAAAATAGCACAGACGAATCTTTTTCAGAGGAAAAGAAAGATGTTGTTGACGATTTAATCGAAGATAAAAGTGGATATCTGTACGAGGAAGAAGTTAAAAATTTTGGCCAGTTCATTAAATTTAAAAGTTTGACAACACAGGTTTGCGATTTAAAAGAATTTATTTCGTATAAACTGAGCAAGATCGGGGACAACTCGTCAAATATTTTAATTAAACAACTGAGGAGTGAAATAGATTTCCTTAAAGAAGAAATAAAGGATTACAAAAAATTGGTTAGCGAAATTTTAAACAGTAATCAACGTGATCATTCAGTTGAAACGTGTAAACATGTGGAACCGATTAAACAGCATAATCAATGGAACAACGTAATCAAAGGTCCCTCAAGGTTTTCTACAAATAAAGTTAATAGAAATGAAGAATTACATCATAACAGATTTAACGACCTAAGAGTTGAAGTTAATGACGATTCTAATCAACAAAGTTGGGGTGATCAGGATTGTAATTTTACGAAGGAGAGTCAAAATACGCACCACGTAGATGTTAACAACCATATTCGTTCGTCAAATATCTTTAAAAATAATGTAACACACAGACGAAGACCCAACCCTGTTATCAATCCGTTTCCCGAAAGAGATCAATTAGCTACGAATCTTGAGCATCAAAATGTACACCATTCTAAGAAGATACGGATAATGACCGATAGTATACCAAAAGGTATTCGAGTGAAAGAATTTAATGAGCAAATAAAAAATGGAAATGTGAGATTTAAGATATTCCCAGGAGCAAGTGTCGAAAACTTAAATTATTACGTACAACCAACACTGGAACAAGAAAAACCTGATATTGTCGTTATCCATGTAGGAATCAACAATCTTTTATCAAGTCATCTAAATGCAGCGTCAGATAACAAAATTGCTGAACAGATCCTGGACATCGGAAAAAAATGTGTGCGTAACGGAGTAAAAAAAGTTTTTATCTCTGCCTTGGTTACGAGCAGACGTGTCGACTCTGATAGAATAAACAGTATTAACAAACTATTAAGAGAAGGATCCGATCTACACGGTTATGGCTACATCAGACACAACAATATCAGAGAAGAACACCCATGGAAAGATGGCATACATTTACGAGAGAATGGTAAGATAATGTTAGCACGAAATTTTATAGCTTTTATAAATAATTTTTTAGATCAGCAGGGGTATTCAATAGGCTTGGACTAGTTTGCGATGATAATAAATCTGATATTCCTGATGAATGTGTTGGGAGTCAATATAGAAATGATCAAAATCCGACACATAATTCTCACCAAAGTTCTTTAGATGAAATACATAAATTACGAATTAAGTACCCTTCCAATCCTCTTTTAGGCTATTTAAACATTAATAGTCTCAGAAACAAAATAATTGATGCAAAAGAAATTCTGACAAAATTTTCACCTGATTATTTTGTATTTGCTGAAACCAAACTAGATGAGAGTTTTCCAAACGAACAATTCTATATTGATAACTATGAAATTAGAACTAGAAAAGATAGGAACAAAAATGGAGGAGGGTTAATTGAATATGTTAAGAAAGGAGTAGCCTGTAGACAAGTTAATGATTTGGGTATAACAAATAATGAAATCATTTGCTCAGAATTGACGATAAGAAATAAAAAATGGACAGTTATCAGTATTTATAGACCACCTCATTATTCAAACTTAAACAACTTTTTTGAGGAATTAGAGATAGCTTTAAATAAAGCTCTATCTAAAGTCGAAAACATAATAATTATGGGTGATATAAATATCGATTGCCATAACTCGAACGATTCTGGTTTCGAAACCTTAAATAATTTCTGTGATATTTTTAGTCTTGAAAATCTTGTCAAAAACAAAACCTGTTTTGCTAGTCCTAACGGAACAGCTATAGATGTCATTCTTACAAATAGACCCAGATGTTTTCAACACACACTAACATGTGAAACAGGATTAAGTGATCATCATCAAATGGTAACAACATTTTTAAAATCTCATTTAGCACGCTTAGCATCCAAGAAAATTATTTACAGAAGTTACAAAAATTTTAATGAAGCCAACTTTTTACGTGATGTTGAGAACGCAAATTTTATTTGTAATAGTAAAGATCCTGAACTGAATTATGAAAACCTCATCAATGTTTTCACATCTATCATCTATCCTACTTCTGAAAACAAAATCACGTACAAGAAACAGAGAAACAAGTGTGTAAATTTACGCAAAAAGGCTATCAAAAACCATTTCAAAAGGGTAACAGAATCAGGTTTTATTTCCAAAAAAACGTTTTGGGAAACTGTTAAACCCTTGATATCAAATAAAAGTGGAATAAGCAAAGGAGATATAGCAATCGTTCAAAATGAAAGTTTAGTTACTGATAAAAAACAGTTAACCAAACTTTTCAACGAATACTACATCAATATTTTAGAAAATTCTTGTGGCATGAAACCAAATCCTATAAAATATAAGAATGTAAATGATAAGTCAAAAATGATTGAAGAAATTGTTGATAGTTTTGAAAATCATCCAAGTATCATTAAAATAAAGGAAATCAATGATTCTAACAACAATGAGAACTTCACATTCCAAGAAGTTGATGAAAATACAATTTCTAAACTGTTTAATGATTTAAACACCAAAGTATCAACAGGTGAAGATACAATACCATCAAAGCTGACAAAATTAGCAAAAAGGCACCTAGTAACGCCACTAACAGATGCTATAAATAGTAGCATAGTTTTAAACAAATTTCCAAGCAAAGCTAAGCGAGCTGCTGTAACACCATTGGATAAGGGAGGAAAAGATAAAACTAAAATATCAAACTACAGGCCTGTCAGTGTTTTAAATGTTTTTTCTAAATTTTACGAAAGGGTTATGAAAGAACAAATAACCGCTTATATGGAATCAAAATTGTCGATTTTTCTCTCCGCCTATAGGAAATGCTATAGTACCCAACAAGTACTAATTCGCTTAATAGAGGAATGGAAGAGTAAACTCGATAAGAATTATGTGGTGG
The DNA here is from genome assembly GCF_029227915.1 of Hydractinia symbiolongicarpus. Lineage (NCBI taxonomy): Eukaryota > Metazoa > Cnidaria > Hydrozoa > Anthoathecata > Hydractiniidae > Hydractinia > Hydractinia symbiolongicarpus. Next base: position 7,467,562 of record NC_079877.1, on the reverse strand, counting down.
GTGCGATCTTGATGGATCTTTCAAAAGCTTTTGACTGTGTACCACATGACTTACTAATTGCGAAACTAGCTGCTTATGGATTTGACAATAAGTCTCTTCAATTCATTCTATCTTATCTTACTGATAGAGAGCAAGCCACTCGAATAAATGGGATCTATAGTCTATTTCAAATTATCTTATCTGGTGTACCACAAGGTTCTATTTTGGGACCTATCATATTCAATATATTTATAAATGATTTGTTTCTTTTTATAGAAAAATATAAGCTACATAATTACGCTGATGATAACACAATATCCAACTTCTCAAATTCTATTCCTAATTTGATAAATACTTTAGAAAACGAAGCTAAAACTGCCCTCTCCTGGTTAAAAGAGAATAAAATGATTGCAAACCCTGAAAAGTTTCACTCGATAATTCTGACAAAGAATAAGGCAGATAATTTAGGTCTAAAATTTAATATAGGAAATAAAACTATTGAAAGTGAAAATAACGTGAAATTACTAGGTGTGACTATAGACAATAAATTAAATTTTGACAGACACGTTAGTGATTTGTGTCGCAAAGCATCAGCCCAACTAAATGCCTTATTTCGATTTAGAAGTTTCTTATCCTTTCAAGCAAAATATATTTTAATTCAAAGTTTTATCTACGCAAATTTCAATTATTGTTCCCTTATATGGCATTTTTCTTCTTCTAAATCTTTATCTAAAGTCGAAATGATACAAAAACGAGCATTAAGATTTCTGTATAATGATACGGTAAGTACATACGAAAATTTACTTAAAAATTCCAGCAAGAGTCACATGAATGTAAATCGCTTACGGTCATTGTGTATAGAAATCTCTAAAACTATAAATAACAGCAGCCCTCTTTTTATGAAAGATATATTTTGTTTAAATGATAACGGTAGGACAGTCAGAGAACAAAATACAAATAATTTGGTAGTCTCAAGGAAAAGGACCGCGACTTTTGGAACTAATAGCTTATCAGCCCTGGGACCAAAGATTTGGAATAACCTACCATCACATTTGAAACGATGTGACAACCTTAAAGTTTTTAAAAGCATGATTAAAATGTGGGACGGATCTAAATGTAACTGTGATGAATGTAAGGTCCCTTTATAGAACTTTGTTGTTATTATTGTTTATATATATAAAAAAAATGATTTTATTTAATTGTAAACATAAAAAAAATTTAGTCGATTTAGATTAGTTTTCTTAATTACTTTTTTTTGGAAACTATTGTAAATATGTGAATAATCGACTTTAAATAAATTGAAAAGAAAAGAAAAGAAAAGAAATCAGAATACTTTCGCTAAATACATGTTGGTACGAATATGTGACGCAACCGCTGTAACTGAAACGGATTGACACCGTTAGAAAGTCAATGAAATGGAGTTTGTGAAACTGTCTCTATATCTTCAGCGTGCGCTAACGGCTAGGATTGGTCCCACAGTAAAAATGACTTATTTATCTAAATTTTTAAATGAATCGCTACCACAGGGTCCAGTGTAATCGCTGAGGTCCGGCAATCATGTCAAATTAAGAAGAATGTTATTTTTTGGAGTCCAATTGTCTCACTTACAACATTTATAAGGTCAAAATCCAAAAGCAGTTCAATTAAGTCGCACAGTCAAACGTTTCACAGTTAAAAGCGATGCAACCTAGTAATATCCGAATACTTTCGCTAAATACATGTTGGTACGAATATGTGACGCAACCGTTGTAACTCAAACGGAATTATACCGCCAAGAAATCAATGAAATGTAGTTTTTGAGAATGTCTTCATTTCTTCAGCGCGAACTAACGGCTAGGATTGGTCCCACAGTAAAGAATGACTTATTTATCTTAATTTTTAAATAAAGCGCTACCGCAGCGCCCAGTGTAATCACTGAGTTCCAGCAATCATGTCAAATTAAGAAGAATGTTACTTCTTGTAGTCAAAATGGATCATTTATCACATTTATAAGGTCAAAGTCTAAAATCAGTTCAATTAAGTCCCACAGTCAATCGTTTCACTGTTGAAAGCGATGCAACTTAGTAATATCGGAAAAAAATCACTAAATACATGTTGGTACGAATATGTGACGCAACCGTTGTAACTCAAACCGATTGACACCGTTAGGAAGTCAATGAAATGTACTTTTTGAAGCTGTCTCTATTTCTTCAGAGCGAACTAACGGCTAGGATTGGTCCCACAGTAAAAAATGACTTATTTATCTAAATTTTTAAAAAAGGGCTACCACAGAGCCTAATGTAATCGCTGAATTCCAGCAATCATGTCAAATTAAGAAGAATGTTATTCCTTGAAGACCTATTGCCTCATTTATCACACTTATAAGGTCACAGTCCTAAATCAGTTCAAATAATTACCACAGTCAATAGTTTCACTGTTAAAAGCGATACAACTTAGTATTATCCGAAGAAAATCACTAAATACATTTTGGTACGAATATGTGACGCAACTGTTGTAACTCAAACGGATTGACACCGTTAGAAAGTCAATGAAATATGGTTTTTGAAACTGTCTCTATTTCTTCAGCGCGCGATAACGGCTAGGATTGGTCCCACAGTAAAAAAAGACTTATTTATCTTAATTTTTAAATAAAGCGCTACCACAGCGCCAAGTGTAATCGCTGAGTTCCGGCAATCATGTCAAATTAAGAAGAATGTTCTTTCTTGGAGTCGAATTGTCTCATTTATCACACTTATGGGGTCAAAGTCCAAAGTTAGTTCAATTAAGTCTCACAGTCAATCGTTTCACTGTTAGAACGATGCAACCTAGTAATATCCGAAAAATTTCGCTAAATACATGTTGGTACGAATATGTGACCCAACCGTTGCAACTCAAACGGATTGACACCGTTAGAAAGTCAATGAAATGTACTTTTTGAAGCTGTCTCTACTTCTTCAGCGCAAACTAACGGCTAGGATTGGTCCCACAGTAAAAAATGACTTATTCATCTTAATTTTTAAATAAAGCGCTACCACAGCGCCCAGTGTAATCGCTGAGTTCCAGCAATCATGTCAAATTAAGAAGAATGTTATTTCTTGGAGTCCAATTGTCTCACTTATAACATTTATAAGGTCAAAGTCCAAAAGCAGTTTATTTAAGTCGCACAGTCAAACGTTTCACAGTTAAAAGCGATGCAACCTAGTAATATCCGAATACTTTCGCTAAATACATGTTGGTACGAATATGTGACGCAACCGTTGTAACTCAAACGGAATTATACCGCCAAGAAATCAATGAAATGTAGTTTTTGAGAATGTTTTTATTTCCTCAGCACGTGCTAACGGGCAGGATTGGTCCCACACTGGGAAAATCTTATTTATCTAAATTTTTAAATAAAGCGCTACTGCAGAGACTAATGTAACCGCTGAATTCCAGCAATCATATCAAATTAAGAAGAATGTTATTCCTTGGAGACCAATTGGTGCATTAATCACATTTATAAGGTCACAGTCCAAAATCAGTTGAATTAATTCCCACGGTCAATCGTTTCACTGTTGAAAGCGATACAACTTAGTAATATCGGAAGAAAATCACTAAATACATGTTGGTACGATTATGTGACGCAACCGTTGTAAATCAAACGCATTGACACCGTTAGAAAGTCAATGAAATGGAGTTTTTGAAACTGTCTCTATTTCTTCAGCGCAAACTAACGGCTAGGATTGGTCCCACTGTAAAAAATGACTTATTTATCTAAATTTTTAAAAAAAGGTTACCACAGAGCCTAATGTAATCGCTGAATTCCAGCAATCATGTTAAATTAAGAAGAATGTTATTCCTTGGAGACCTTTTCCCTCATTTATCACATTTATAAGGTCACAGTCCTGAATCAGTTCAAATAATTCCCACAGTCAATCGTTTCACTGTTAAAAGCGATGCAACCTAGTAATATCCGAATACTTTAGCTAAATACATGTTGGTACGAATATGTGACGCAACCGTTGTAACTCAAACGGAATTATACCGCCAAGAAATCAATGAAATGTAGTTTTTGAGAATGTTTTTATTTCTTCAGCACGTGCTAACGGCCAGGATTGGTCCCACAGTGGGAAAATCTTATTTATCTAAATTTTTAAATAAAGCGCTACCGCAGAGCCTAATGTAACCGCTGAATTCCAGCAATCATATCAAATTAAGAAGAATGTTATTCCTTGGAGACCAATTGGCGCATTAATCACATTTATAAGGTCACAGTCCAGAATCAGTTGAATTAATTCCCACGGTCAATCGTTTCACTGTTGAAAGCGATACAACTTAGTAATATCGGAAGAAAATCACTAAATACATGTTGGTACGATTATGTGACGCAACCGTTGTAAATCAAACGCATTGACACCGTTAGAAAGTCAATGAAATGGAGTTTTTGAAACTGTCTCTATATCTTCAGCGAGCGCCGACGGCTAGGATTGGACCCACAGTAAAAATGACTTATTTATTTAAATTTTTAAATGAATCGCTACAACAGGGTCCAGTGTAATCGCTGAGTTCCGGCAATCATGTCAAATTAAGAAGAATGTTATTCCTTGGAGACCTATTGCCTCATTCATCACATTTACAAGGTCACAGACCTGAATCAGTTCAATTAAGTCCCACAGTCAATCGTTTCACTGTTGAAAGCGATACAACTTAGTAATATCGGAAAAATATCACTAAATACATGTTGGTACCAATGTGTGACGCAACCGTTGTAAATGAAACGCATTGACACCGTTAGAAAGTCAATGAAATGGAGTTTTTGAAACTGTCTCTATTTCTTCAGCGCGAACTAACGGCTAGGATTGGTCCCACTGTAAAAAATGACTTATTTATCTAAATTTTTAAAAAAAGGTTACCACAGAGCCTAATGTAATCGCTGAATTCCAGCAATCATGTTAAATTAAGAAGAATGTTATTCCTTGGAGACCTTTTCCCTCATTTATCACATTTATAAGGTCACAGTCCTGAATCAGTTCAAATAATTCCCACAGTCAATCGTTTCACTGTTAAAAGCGATACAACTTAGGAATATCCGAAGAAAATCACTAAATACATTTTGGTACGATTATGTGACGCAACTGTTCTAACTCAAACGGATTGACACCGTTAGAAAGTCAATGAAATGTGGTTTTTGAAACTGTCTCTATTTCTTCAGCGCGCGATAACGGCTAGGATTGGTCCCACAGTAAAAAAGGCTTATTTATCTTAATTTTTAAATAAAGCGCTACCACAGCGCCTAGTGTAATCACTGAGTTCCAGCAATCATGTCAAATTAAGAAGAATGTTATTTCTTGGAGTCGAATTGTCTCATTTATCACACTTATTTGGTCAAAGTCCAAAGTTAGTTCAATTAAGTCCCACAGTCAATCGTTTCACTGTTAGAACGATGCAACCTAGTAATATCCGAAAAATTTCGATAAATACATGTTGGTACGAATATGTGACCCAACCGTTGCAACTCAAACGGATTGACACCGTTAGAAAGTCAATGAAATGTACTTTTTGAAGCTGTCTCTACTTCTTCAGCGCAAACTAACGGCTAGGATTGGTCCCACAGTAAAAAATGACTTATTCATCTTAATTTTTAAATAAAGCGCTACCACAGCGCCCAGTGTAATCGCTGAGTTCCAGCAATCATGTCAAATTAAGAAGAATGTTATTTCTTGGAGTCCAATTGTCGCACTTATAACATTTATAAGGTCAGAGACCTGAATCATTTCAAATAATTCCCACAGTCAATCGTTTCACTGTTGAAAGCGATACAACTTAGTAATATCGGAAAAAAATCACTAAATACATGTTGGTACGAATATGTGACGCAACCGTTGTAACTCAAACGGATGGACTCCGTTAGAAAATCAATGAAATTTAGTTTTAGAAACTGTCTCTATTTCTTCAGCGCGTGATAACGGCTAGGATTGGTCCCACAGTAAAAAATGACTTATTTATCTAAACTTTTAAATGAATCGCTACCACTGGGTCCAGTGTAATCGCTGAGTTCTGGCAATCGTGTCAAATTAAGAAGAATGTTCTTTCTTGGGGTCCAATTCTCTCATTTATCACACTTATGAGGTCACAGTCCAAAGTTAGTTCAATTAAGTCCCACAGTCAATCGTTTCACTGTTAGAAGCGATGCAACCTAGTAATATCAGAAAAATATCGCTAAATACATGTTGGTACGAATATGTGACGCAACCGTTGTAACTCAAACGGAATTATACCGCCAAGAAATCAATGAAATGTAGTTTTTAAGAATGTCTTTATTTCTTCAGCGCGTGCTAACGGCCAGGATTGGTCCCACAGTAGGAAAATCTTATTTCTCTAAATTTTTAAATAAAGCGCTACCGCAGAGCCTAATGTAACCGCTGAATTCCAGGAATCATATCAAATAAAGAAGAATGTTATTCCTTGGAGACCAATTGGCGCATTAATCACATTTATAAGGTCACAGTCCAGAATCAGTTGAATTAATTCCCACGGTCAATCGTTTCACTGTTAAAAGCGATACAACTTAGTAATATCGGAAGGAAATCACTAAATACATGTTGGTACGAATATGTGACGCAACCGTTGTAACTCAAACGGATTGACACCGTTAGAAAATCAATGAAATGTAGTTTTTGAAACTGTCTCTACTTCTTCAGCGCGCGATAACGGCTAGGATTGTTTCCACAGTAATAAATGACTTATTTATCTTAACTTTTAAACAAAGCGCTACCACAGCGCCCAGTGTAATTGCTGAGTTCCAGCAATCATGTCACATTAAGAAGAATGTTATTTCTTTTAGTCAAAATGGCACATTTATTACATTTATAAGGTGAAAGCCCAAAATCAGTTCAATTAAGTCCCACAGTCAATCGTTTCACTGTTAAAAGCGATACAACTTAGTAATATCCGAAAAAAATTACTAAATACATGTTGGTACGAATCTGTGACGCAACCGTTGTAACTCAAACGGATTGACTCCGTTAGAAAACCAATGAAATTTAGTTTTTGAAACTGTCTCTATTTCTTCAGCGCGCAATAATGGCTAGGATTGGTCCCACAGTAAGAGAAGACTTATTTATCTTAATTTTTAAATAAAGCGCTACCACAGCGCCCAGTGTAATCGCTGAGTTCCAGCAATCATGTCAAATTAAAACGAATGTTATTTCTTGGAGTCCAATTGTCTCACTTATAACATTTATAAGGTCAAAGTCCAAAATCAGTTCAACTAAGTCGCACAGTCAAACGCTTCACAGTTAAAGGCGATGCAACCTAGTAATATCCGAATACTTTCGCTAAATACATGTTGATACGAATATGTGACGCAACCGTTGTAACTCAAACGGAATTATACCGCCAAGAAATCAATGAAATGTAGTTTTTGTGAATGTATTTATTTCTTCAGGACGTGCTAACGGCCAGGATTGGTTCCACAGTAGGAAAAACTTATTTATCTAAATTTTTAAATAAAGCGCTACCGCAGAGCCTAATGTAACCGCTGAATTCCAGGAATCATATCAAATTAAGAAGAATGTTATTCCTTGGAGATCAATTGGCGCATTAATCACATTTATAAGGTCACAGTCCAGAATCAGTTGAATTAATTCCCACGGTCAATTGTTACACTGTTGAAAGCGATACAACTTAGTAATATCGGAAGGAAATCACTAAATACATGTTGGTACGAATATGTGACGCAACCGTTGTAACTCAAACGGATTGATACCGTTAGAAAGTCAATGAAATGTAGTTTTTGAAACTGTCTCTACTTCTTCAGCGCGCGATAACGGCTAGGATTGTTTCCACAGTATTAAATGACTTATTTATCTTAACTTTTAAACAAAGCGCTACCACAGCGCACAGTGTAATCGCTGAGTTCCAGCAATCATGTCAAATTAAGAAGAATATCATTTCTTGTAGTCAAAATGACTCATTTATCACATTTATAAGGTCAAAGTCCAAAATCAGTTCAATTAAGTCCCACAGTCAATCGTTTCACTGTTGAAAGCGATACAACTTAGTAATATCGGAAAAAAATCACTAAATACATGTTGATACGAATATGTGACGCAACCGTTGTAACTCAAACGGAATTATACCGCCAAGAAATCAATGAAATGTAGTTTTTGTGAATGTATTTATTTCTTCAGGACGTGCTAACGGCCAGGATTGGTTCCACAGTAGGAAAAACTTATTTATCTAAATTTTTAAATAAAGCGCTACCGCAGAGCCTAATGTAACCGCTGAATTCCAGGAATCATATCAAATTAAGAAGAATGTTATTCCTTGGAGATCAATTGGCGCATTAATCACATTTATAAGGTCACAGTCCAGAATCAGTTGAATTAATTCCCACGGTCAATTGTTACACTGTTGAAAGCGATACAACTTAGTAATATCGGAAGGAAATCACTAAATACATGTTGGTACGAATATGTGACGCAACCGTTGTAACTCAAACGGATTGATACCGTTAGAAAGTCAATGAAATGTAGTTTTTGAAACTGTCTCTACTTCTTCAGCGCGCGATAACGGCTAGGATTGTTTCCACAGTATTAAATGACTTATTTATCTTAACTTTTAAACAAAGCGCTACCACAGCGCACAGTGTAATCGCTGAGTTCCAGCAATCATGTCAAATTAAGAAGAATATCATTTCTTGTAGTCAAAATGACTCATTTATCACATTTATAAGGTCAAAGTCCAAAATCAGTTCAATTAAGTCCCACAGTCAATCGTTTCACTGTTGAAAGCGATACAACTTAGTAATATCGGAAAAAAATCACTAAATACATGTTGGCACGAATGTGTGACGCAACCGTTGTAACTCAAACAGATTGACACCGTTAGAAAATCAATGAAATTTAGTTTTAGAAACTGTCTCCATTTCTTCAGCGCGAAATAACGGGTACGGTTTGTCCCACAGTAAAAAATTACTTATTTACCAAAATTTTTAAAAAAGCGCTACCACAGAGCCTAATGTAATCGCTGAATTGCAGCAATCATGTCAAATTAAGAAGAATGTTATTTCTTGGAGACCTATTGCCTCATTTATCAGATTTATAAGTTCACAGTCCTGAATCAGTTCAAATAATTCCCACAGTCAATCGTTTCACTGTTAAAAGCGATACAACTTAGTAATATCCGAAGAAAATCACTAAATACATTTTGGTACGAATATGTGACGCAACTGTTGTAACTCAAACAGATTGACACCGTTAGAAAGTCAATGAAATTTCTTCAGCGCGAACTAACGGCTAGGATTGGTTCCACAGTAAAAAATGACTTACTTACCTAAATTTTTAAAAAAGCGCTACCACAGAGCCTAATGTAATCGCTGAATTGCAGCAATCATGTCAAATTAAGAAGAATGTTATTTCTTGGAGACCTATTGCCTCATTTATCAGATTTATAAGTTCACAGTCCTGAATCAGTTCAAATAATTCCCACAGTCAATCGTTTCACTGTTAAAAGCGATACAACTTAGTAATATCCGAAGAAAATCACTAAATACATTTTGGTACGAATATGTGACGCAACTGTTGTAACTCAAACAGATTGACACCATTAGAAAGTCAATGAAATGTGGTTTTTGAAACTGTGTCTATTTCTTCAGCGCGCGATAACGGCAAGGATTGGTCCCACAGTAAAAAAAGACTTATTTATTTTAATTTTTAAATAAAGCGCTACCACAGCGCCCAGTGTAATCGCTGAGTTCCAGCAATCATGTCAAATTAAGAAGAATGTTATTTCTTGGAGTCCAATTGTCTCACTTATAACATTTATAAGGTCAAAGTCCAAAATCAGTTCAATTAAGTCCCACAGTCAATCGTTTCACTGTTGAAAGCGATACAACTTAGTAATATCGGAAAAAAATCACTAAATACATGTTGGTACGAATGTGTGACGCAACCGTTGTAACTCAAACGGATTGACACCGTTAGAAAGACAATGAAATGGAGTTTTTGAAACTGTCTCTATATCTTCAGCGCGCGCTAACGGCTAGGATTGGTCCTACAGTAAAAATGACTGATTTATCTAAATTTTTAAATGAATCGCTACCACAGGGTCCAGTGTAATCGCTGAGTTCCGGCAATCATGTCAAATTAAGAAGAACGTTCTTTCTTGGAGTCCAATTGTCTCATTTATCACACTTACGAGGTCAAAGTCCAAAATCAGTTCAATTAAGACCCACAGTCAATCGTTTCACTGTTGAAAGCGATACAACTTAGTAATATCGGAAAAAAATCACTAAATATATGTTGGTACAAATATGTGACGCAACCGTTGTAACTCAAACGGATTGACTCCGTTAGAAAATCAATGAAATTTAGTTTTAGAAACTGTCTCTATTTCTTCAGCGCGCAATAATGGCTAGGATTGGTCCCACAGTAAGAGAAGACTTATTTATCTTAATTTTTAAATAAAGCGCTACCACAGCGCCCAGTGTAATCGCTGAGTTCCAGCAATCATGTCAAATTAAGAAGAATGATATTTCTTGGAGTCCAATTGTCTCACTTATAACATTTATAAGGTCAAAGTCCAAAATCAGTTCAATTAAGTCGCAAAGTCAAACGTTTCACAGTTAAAGGCGATGCAACCTAGTAATATCCGAATAATTTCGCTAAATACATGTTGGTACGAATATGTGACGCAACCGTTGTAACTTAAAATGAATTATACCGCCAAGAAATCAATAAAATGTAGTTTTTGTGAATGTATTTATTTCTTCAGCGCGAACTAACGGCTAGGGTTGGTCCCACAGTAAAAATTGACTTATTTACCAAAATTTTTAAAAAAGCGCCACCACAGAGCCTAATGTAATCGCTGAATTGCAGCAATCATGTCAAATTAAGAAGAATGTTATTTCTTGGAGTCCAATTGTCTCACTTATAACATTTATAAGGTCAAAGTCCAACATCAGTTCAATTAAGTCCCACAGTCAATCGTTTCACTGTTGAAAGCGATACAACTTAGTAATATCGGAAAAAAATCACTAAATACATGTTGGTACGAATGTGTGACGCAACCGTTGAAACTCAAACGGATTGACACCGTTAGAAAGACAATGAAATGGAGTTTTTGAAACTGTCTCTATATCTTCAGCGCGCGCTAACGGCTAGGATTGGTCCCACAGTAAAAATGACTGATTTATCTAAATTTTTAAATGAATCGCTACCACAGGGTCCAGTGTAATCGCTGAGTTGTCGTAATTTTTATGAAAATACTTTGCAATCTTGTGTTGCTACGAAGTTTTGGAAATATAATATTTGATATTGCGCACAAGTATAACGGACAGCTTACAGTCGGAGACTTACGTAAGTACGAAAAGTTATCATACAAAGTTGAAAAGAAGAATTTGGATTTAACTTTCTTAAGAAACTGTCAGTCATTTAATGTTACACCGAAGTTTTTATGTTTTAATTTACCACACACCAATTTTAATGATGGGCGATTAATACGTAAACGCTTACTGAAAAGTGCCATTCACAAAGGAGAAAAAGAACGAATTAAGTTGGGAAAAGATTATGTAAATCACGTCCAATCTCTTAGTGATACCTTGAATTCTATAGATTTCTATATTTTACGGAAAGCAGCTGAGAAAAGTGTTGAAAAAAGTATTAGAAAATGCATTTTTACCCAAGAGAAGAAACTTAGAAGTCTAACTAAAAACGTCGCACCACCGTTTACAGCAGACGAAATTGTCACCAATTTATCTTCGTACAATTTGCTTGATGATGAGAGTGAAATTTTAAAAAATGGTCTGTCTTTTGCCATTCCACCACTAACACTTAGGAAAACAGATGTGTTTGTTTCGTTTGAAATGATTTATCGATTTATGTCCTCAAATTTGAAAGATAAAAATGATGATAATCTTTTAAAGTCCAGCCTATCACATATTGCGAACAGTTATTACCACGATTACCGACCCAGTCGGGAAGTTATCAAAAAACATGGTATCCTGAAAAAGTTGAAGAAAAACAATATTGTTATTTTAAAGCCGGACAAGGGAAATGGGGTAGTAATCTTAGACAGAAAGGATTATGAAAAAGGCATCTTGGATATCATTTTAGATACTACTAAATTTAAAAAACTCGACGAAGATCCAACATTGAAGAGAGAAGGACAGTTACAACGTTTTCTTAGGAATTTAAAGAAAAAAGGTTTTTTTAGTGACAAAGTGTACAACGATATATATCCCAGTGGTTCTCAACCGGCCAGAATATACGGCCTTCCTAAAATGCATAAATCTTTTGAAAATTTACCTAAATTTAGGCCTATTATACCTTCTATAGGCACATGCAACTATCAACTTGCCAAGTTTTTAGGTGGTTTATTATCTGATGTAATTCCCAAGGATTACTGTACTGCAGATACTTTTACTTTCGTTGAGGAATTAAAAAAGGTGAGTAAATCCGACAAGTTTATGGTTTCTTTTGATGTTTGTAGTCTTTTCACGAACATACCATTGAATGAAACATTAGATCTTGCAGTTCAACTTGTAATTGCCGGAAATTGTAAACTCAAAATCACAAAATCTGAACTAAAACAATTATTCGTTTTTGCAACGTCATCCTCGAATTTTTTGTTCAATAATGAAATGTATGAACAGGTCGATGGTGTTGCCATGGGCTCGCCGCTGGCACCTATTTTAGCGAATCTTTTCATGGGCGTTAAAGAAAAGGAATGGATAAAAAATTACTCGGGTTGTGGCCCAACATACTACCGTAGATATGTGGATGACATCTTTGCTTTATTTAACGATGAAAGTGAAGCGTTGGCCTTTTTTGAATACTTGAATCAGAGACACCCTAATATAAAATTTACCTTAGAAAAACAAGTTGATGGTAAACTTCCTTTTCTTGACATTTTAATTGAGAACACCAGTGACAAATTTTATATTTCTGTGTTCCATAAGTCAACCTATAGTGGCCTTTTAACTAATTATTTTAGTTTCACTCCCAAAATATATAAAATAGGTCTCATTAAAACACTAATTGACAGGACTTTCAAAATTAACAACAGTTGGAAACACTTTGACATTAATATTAAGGCTCTGACTGAAATTTTGAGGAAAAACTTTTTTCCTACAAAACTGGTAAACCGCCATATTTCAAATTACCTTGATAAGAATTTTTCTACAGCTGTCACTACAGAGACAACTAATGTATTAGAAAAGAGGTATTTTAAATTGCCTTTTATTGGCAAGTACTCTATTACTGCCAAAGAAAAAGTCAATCAACTTGTCAATAAGATGTGTAAAGAAATCAATGTGTGCCTCGTTTTTAAGTCGTGTAAAATTAAAGATTATTTTTCTTGCAAGGACCGAGTTCCTGAATCTTTTAAATCTGGACTTGTGTATAAATTTGTTTGTGCTAGTTGTAATGCTAGCTATGTGGGTGAAACCACCAGGCACATTTCTAGTAGAGTTAAAGAACATTTGAAAACTGATAAAAACTCACAAATATTTAAGCATATGCAGTCAAATCTTAACTGCAAATTACTATGTAACGAAAATTGTTTTTCTATTTTGGATCACGCAGAGACTGATTGGCAGAGGAAACTCAAAGAGGGTATGCATATTTCTTGGTTGAAACCAGACCTCAATAAACAAGTTAAGCATTGCATCATCAATTTATCCGTTTAATTTTATGTTTTGTATTAGCCGCTTGTTCAATATCGTTTTTGTTACTCAGATATTGATTTAGCATTTTAAATTCATTTAATAAATTAAAAATTGTACTTTTGGGAAATATTTAATTGTCTTAAACAAATTGTGTATATAAATTTTATTTAACTAACTTTTGTTAGTTTATCTAATATTATTTTGTCAACATGTACTAGCTTGTGTATAATTCATATAAATTGTACTTTTGGGAAATATTTAAATAACTTTCAAAAAAATTTTTGTATAAAGAGTGTATGTATCAACTTTTGTATAATATTCTGAAGATGACTTTGGTAAAGTCGAAACATGTCAAAAATAAAACGTGTCGTAATTTTTATGAAAATCGCTGAGTTCCGGCAATCATGTCAAATTAAGAAGAACGTTCTTTCTTGGAGTCCAATTGTCTCATTTATCACACTTACGAGGTCAAAGTCCAAAATCAGTTCCATTAAGACCCACAGTCAATCGTTTCACTGTTGAAAGCGATACAACTTAGAAATATCGGAAAAAAATCACTAAATACATGTTAGTACGAATATGTGACGCAACCCTTGTAACTCAAACGGATTGACTCCGTTAGAAAATCAATGAAATTTAGTTTTAGAAACTGTCTCTATTTCTTCAGTGCGCGATAACGGCTAGGATTGGTCCCACAGTAAAAAATGACTTATTTATCTAAATTTTTAAATGAATCGCTACCACTGGGTCCAGTGTAATCGCTGAGTTCCGGCAATCATGTGAAATTAAGAAGAATGTTCTTTCTTGTAGTCCAATTGTCTCATTTATCACACTTATGAGGTCACAGTTCAAAGTTAGCTCAATTAAGTCCCACAGTCAATCGTTTCAGTGTTAGAAGCGATGCAACCTAGTAATATCAGAAAAATATCGCTAAATACATGTTGGTACGAATATGTGACGCAACCGTTGTAAATCAAACGGAATTATACCGCCAAGAAATCAATGAAATGTAGTTTTTGAGAATGTCTTTATTTCTTCAGCGCGTGCTAACGGTCAGGATTGGTCCCACAGTAGGAAAATCTTATTTATCTAAATTTTTGAATAAAGCGCTACCGCAGAGCCTAATGTAACCGCTGAATTCCAGGAATCATATCAAATTATGGGGAATGTTATTCCTTGGAGACCAATTGGCGCATTAATCACATTTATAAGGTCACAGTCCAGAATCAGTTGAATTAATTCCCACGGTCAATCGTTTCACTGTTAAAAGCGATACAACTTAGTAATATCGGAAGGAAATCACTAAATACATGTTGGTACGAAGATGTGACGCAACCGTTGTAACTCAAACGGATTGACACCGTTAGAATATCAATGAAATTTAGTTTTAGAAACTGTTTCTATTTCTTCAGCGCGCGAGAACGGCTATGATTTTTCCAACAGTACAAAGTGACTTATTTATCTTAATTTTTAAATAAAGCGTTACCACAGCGCCCAGTGTAATCGGTGAGTTCCATCAATCATGTCAAGCTAAGAAGAATGTCATTTCTTGTAGTCGAAATGACTCATTTATCACATTTATAAGGTCAAAGTCCAAAAATGAGTTCAACTAAGTCCCACAGTCAATCGTTTCACTGTTGAAAGCGATACAACTTAGTAATATCGGAAGGAAATCACTAAATACATGTTGGTACGAATACGTGACGCAACCGTTTTAACTCAAACGGATTGACACCGTTAGAAAGTCAATGAAATGTAGTTTTTGAAACTGTCTCTATTTCTTCAGCGCGTGATAACGGCTAGGATTGTTTCCACAGTAATAAATGACTTATTTATCTAAATTTTTAAACAAAGCGCTACCGCAGAGCCTAATGTAACCGCTAAATTCCAGCAATCATATCAAATTAAGAAGAATGTTATTCCTTGGAGACCAATTGGCGCATTAATCACATTTATAAGGTCACAGTCCAGAATCAGTTGAATTAATTCCCACGGTCAATCGTTTCACTGTTAAAAGCGATACAACTTAGTAATATCGGAAGGAAATCACTAAATACATGTTGGTACGAATATGTGACGCAACCGTTGTAACTCAAACGGATTGACACCGTTAGAAAGTCAATGAAATGTAGTTTTTGAAACTGTCTCTACTTCTTCAGCGCGCTATAACGGCTAGGATTGTTTCCACAGTAATAAATGACTTATTTATCTTAACTTTTAAACAAAGCGCTACCACAGCGCCCAGTGTAATCGCTGAGTTCCAGCAATCATGTCAAATTAAGAAGAATATCATTTCTTGTAGTCAAAATGACTCATTTATCTCATTTATAAGGTCAAAGTCCGAAATCAGTTCAATTAAGTCCCACAGTCAATCGTTTCACTGTTGAAAGCGATACAACTTAGTAATATCGGAAAAAAATCACTAAATACATGTTGGTACGAATGTGTGACGCAACCGTTGTAACTCAAACGGATTGACACCGTTAGAAAATCAATGAAATTTAGTTTTAGAAACTGTCTCTATTTCTTCAGCGCGCGATAACGGCTAGGATTGGTCCCACAGTAAAAAAATGACTTATTTATCTTAATTTTTGAATAAAGCCTTACCACAGCGCCCAGTGTAATCGCTGAGTTTCAGCAATCATGTCAAATTAAGAAGAATATCATTTCTTGTAGTCAAAATGACTCATTTATCACATTTATAAGGTCAAAATCCAAAATCAGTTCAATTAAGTCCCACAGTCAATCGTTTCACTGTTGAAAGCGATACAACTTAGTAATATCGGAACAAAATCACTAAATACATGTTGGTACGAATATGTGACCCAACCGTTGTAACTCAAACGGATTGACACCGTTAGAAAGTCAATGAAATGTAGTTTTTGAAGCTGTCTCTTTTTCTTCAGCGCGAACTAACGGCTAGGATTAGTCCCACAGTAAAAAATGACTTATTTATCTTAATTTTTAAATAAAGCGCTACCACAGCGCCCAGTGTAATTGCTGAGTTCCAGCAATCATGTCAAATTAAGAAGAATGTTATTTCTTGGAGTCCAATTGTCTCACTTATAACATTTATAAGGTGAAAGTCCAAAATCAGTTCAATTAAGTCGCACAGTCAAACGTTTCACAGTTAAAAACGATGCGACCTAGTAATATCCGAATACTTTCGCTAAATACATGTTGGTACGAATATGTGACGCAACCGTTGTAACTCAAACGGAATCATACCGCCAAGAAATTAATGAAATGTAGTTTTTGAGAATGTCTTTATTTCTTCAGCGCGTGCTAACGGCCAGGATTGGTCCCACAGTAGGAAAATCATATTTATCTAAATTTTAAATAAAACACTACTGCAGAGCCTAATGTAACCGCTGAATTCCAGCAATCATATCAAGTTAAGAAGAATGTTATTCCTTGGAGACCAATTGGCGCATGAATCACATTTATAAGGTCAAACTCCAAAATCAGTTCAATTAAGTCCCACAGTCAATCGTTTCACTGTTGAAAGCGATACAACTTAGTAATATCGGAAAAAAATCACTAAATACATGTTGGTACGAATGTGTGACGCAACCGTTGTAACTCAAACGGATTGACACCGTTAGAAAATCAATGAAATTTAGTTTTAGAAACTGTCTCTATTTCTTCAGCGCGCGATAACGGCTAGGATTGGTCCCACAGTGAAAAATGACTTATTTATCTTAATTTTTAAATAAAGCCTTACCACAGCTCCCAGTGTAATCGCTGAGTTTCAGCAATCATGTCAAATTAAGAAGAATATCATTTCTTGTAGTCAAAATGACTCATTTATCACATTTATAAGGTCAAAATCCAAAATCAGTTCAATTAAGTCCCACAGTCAATCGTTTCACTGTTGAAAGCGATACAACTTAGTAATATCGGAACAAAATCACTAAATACATGTTGGTACGAATGTGTGACGCAACCGTTGTAAGTCAAGCGGATTGACACCGTTAGAAAATCAATGAAATGGAGTTTTTGAAACTGTCTCTATATCTTCAGCGCGCGCTAACGGCTAGGATTGTTCCCGCAGTAAAAATGACTTATTTATCTAAATTTTTAAATGAATCGCTACCACAGGGTGTTCAGTGTAATTGCTGAGTTCCGGCAATCATGTCAAATTAAGAAGAATGTTCTTTCTTTGAGTCCAATTGTCTCATTTATCACACTTATGAGGTCACAGTCCAAAGTTAGTTCAATTAAGTCCCACAGTCAATCGTTTCACTGTTAGAAGCGATGGAACCTAGTAATATCAGAAAAATATTGCTAAATACATGTTGGTACGAATATGTGACCCAACCGTTGTAACTCAAACGGATTGACACCGTTAGAAAGTCAATGAAATGTACTTTTTGAAGCTGTCTCTTTTTCTTTAGCGCGAAGTAACGGCTAGGATTAGTCCCACAGTAAAAAATGACTTATTCATCTTAATTTTTAAATAAAGCGCTACCACAGCGCCCAGTGTAATCGCTGAGTTCCAGCAATCATGTCAAATTAAGAAGAATGTTATTTCTTTTAGTCAAAATGGCTCATTTATTACATTTATAAGGTCAAAGTCCAAATTCAGTTCAACTAAGTCCCACAGTCAATCGTTTCACTGTTGAAAGCGATACAACTTAGTAATATCGGAAGGAAATCACTAAATACATGTTGGTACGAATATGTGACGCAACCGTTGTAACTCAAACGGATTGACACCGTTAGAAAGTCAATGAAATGTACTTTTTGAAGCTGTCTCTTTTTCTACAGCGCGAACTAACGGCTAGGATTAGTCCCACAGTAAAAAATGACTTATTTATCTTAATTTTTAAATAAAGCGCTACCACAGCGCCCAGTGTAATTGCTGAGTTCCAGCAATCATGTCAAATTAAGAAGAATGTTATTTCTTGGAGTCCAATTGTCTCACTTATAACATTTATAAGGTGAAAGTCCAAAATCAGTTCAATTAAGTCGCACAGTCAAACGTTTCACAGTTAAAAGCGATGCAACCTAGTAATATCCGAATACTTTCGCTAAATACATGTTGGTACGAATATGTGACGCAACCGTTGTAACTCAAACGGAATCATACCGCCAAGAAATTAATGAAATGTAGTTTTTGAGAATGTCTTTATTTCTTCAGCGCGTGCTAACGGCCAGGATTAGTCCCACAGTAGGAAAATCATATTTATCTAAATTTTAAATAAAACACTACTGCAGAGCCTAATGTAACCGCTGAATTCCAGCAATCATATCAAGTTAAGAAGAATGTTATTCCTTGGAGACCAATTGGCGCATTAATCACATTTATAAGGTCAAACTCCAAAATCAGTTCAATTAAGTCCCACAGTCAATCGTTTCACTGTTGAAAGCGATACAACTTAGTAATATCGGAAAAAAATCACTAAATACATGTTGGTACGAATGTGTGACGCAACCGTTGTAACTCAAACGGATTGACACCGTTAGAAAATCAATGAAATTTAGTTTTAGAAACTGTCTCTATTTCTTCAGCGCGCGATAACGGCTAGGATTGGTCCCACAGTGAAAAATGACTTATTTATCTTAATTTTTAAATAAAGCCTTACCACAGCTCCCAGTGTAATAGCTGAGTTTCAGCAATCATGTCAAATTAAGAAGAATATCATTTCTTGTAGTCAAAATGACTCATTTATCACATTTATAAGGTCAAAATCCAAAATCAGTTCAATTAAGTCCCACAGTCAATCGTTTCACTGTTGAAAGCGATACAACTTAGTAATATCGGAACAAAATCACTAAATACATGTTGGTACGAATGTGTGACGCAACCGTTGTAAGTCAAGCGGATTGACACCGTTAGAAAATCAATGAAATGGAGTTTTTGAAACTGTCTCTATATCTTCAGCGCGCGCTAACGGCTAGGATTGTTCCCGCAGTAAAAATGACTTATTTATCTAAATTTTTAAATGAATCGCTACCACAGGGTGTTCAGTGTAATTGCTGAGTTCCGGCAATCATGTCAAATTAAGAAGAATGTTCTTTCTTTGAGTCCAATTGTCTCATTTATCACACTTATGAGGTCACAGTCCAAAGTTAGTTCAATTAAGTCCCACAGTCAATCGTTTCACTGTTAGAAGCGATGGAACCTAGTAATATCAGAAAAATATTGCTAAATACATGTTGGTACGAATATGTGACCCAACCGTTGTAACTCAAACGGATTGACACCGTTAGAAAGTCAATGAAATGTACTTTTTGAAGCTGTCTCTTTTTCTTTAGCGCGAAGTAACGGCTAGGATTAGTCCCACAGTAAAAAATGACTTATTCATCTTAATTTTTAAATAAAGCGCTACCACAGCGCCCAGTGTAATCGCTGAGTTCCAGCAATCATGTCAAATTAAGAAGAATGTTATTTCTTGGAGTCCAATTGTCTCACTTATAACATTTATAAGGTGAAAGTCCAAAATCAGTTCAATTAAGTCGCACAGTCAAACGTTTCACAGTTAAAAGCGATGCAACCTAGTAATATCCGAATACTTTCGCTAAATACATGTTGGTACGAATATGTGACGCAACCGTTGTAACTCAAATGGAATTATACCGCCAAGAAATTAATGAAATGTAGTTTTTGAGAATGTTTTTATTTCTTCAGCGCGTGCTAACGGCCAGGATTGGTCCCACAGTAGAAAAATCTTAATTATCTAAATTTTAAATAAAACGCTACTGCAGAGCCTAATGCAACCGCTGAATTCCAGCAATCATATCAAATTAAAAAGAATGTTATTCCTTGGAGTCCAATGGTCTCACTTATAACATTTATAAGGTGAAAGTCCAAAATCAGTTCAATTAAGTCGCACAGTCAAACGTTTCACAGTTAAAAGCGATGCAACCTAGTAATATCCGAATACTTTCGCTAAATACATGTTGGTACGAATATGTGACCCAACCGTTGTAACTCAAACGGATTGACACCGTTAGAAAGTCAATGAAATGTACTTTTTGAAGCTGTCTCTTTTTCTTCAGCGCGAACTAACGGCTAGGATTAGTCCCACAGTAAAAAATGACTTATTTATCTTAATTTTTAAATAAAGCGCTACCACAGCGCCCAGTGTAATTGCTGAGTTCCAGCAATCATGTCAAATTAAGAAGAATTTTATTTCTTGGAGTCCAATTGTCTCACTTATAACATTTATAAGGTGAAAGTCCAAAATCAGTTCAATTAAGTCGCACAGTCAAACGTTTCACAGTTAAAAGCGATGCAACCTAGTAATATCCGAATACTTTAGCTAAATACATGTTGGTACGAATATGTGACGCAACCGTTGTAACTCAAACGGAATCATACCGCCAAGAAATTAATGAAATGTAGTTTTTGAGAATGTCTTTATTTCTTCAGCGCGTGCTAACGGCCAGGATTGGTCCCACAGTAGGAAAATCATATTTATCTAAATTTTAAATAAAACACTACTGCAGAGCCTAATGTAACCGCTGAATTCCAGCAATCATATCAAGTTAAGAAGAATGTTATTCCTTGGAGACCAATTGGCGCATTAATCACATTTATAAGGTCAAACTCCAAAATCAGTTCAATTAAGTCCCACAGTCAATCGTTTCACTGTTGAAAGCGATACAACTTAGTAATATCGGAAAAAAATCACTAAATACATGTTGGTACGAATGTGTGACGCAACCGTTGTAACTCAAACGGATTGACACCGTTAGAAAATCAATGAAATTTAGTTTTAGAAACTGTCTCTATTTCTTCAGCGCGCGATAACGGCTAGGATTGGTCCCACAGTGAAAAATGACTTATTTATCTTAATTTTTAAATAAAGCCTTACCACAGCTCCCAGTGTAATCGCTGAGTTTCAGCAATCATGTCAAATTAAGAAGAATATCATTTCTTGTAGTCAAAATGACTCATTTATCACATTTATAAGGTCAAAATCCAAAATCAGTTCAATTAAGTCCCACAGTCAATCGTTTCACTGTTGAAAGCGATACAACTTAGTAATATCGGAACAAAATCACTAAATACATGTTGGTACGAATGTGTGACGCAACCGTTGTAAGTCAAGCGGATTGACACCGTTAGAAAATCAATGAAATGGAGTTTTTGAAACTGTCTCTATATCTTCAGCGCGCGCTAACGGCTAGGATTGTTCCCGCAGTAAAAATGACTTATTTATCTAAATTTTTAAATGAATCGCTACCACAGGGTGTTCAGTGTAATTGCTGAGTTCCGGCAATCATGTCAAATTAAGAAGAATGTTCTTTCTTTGAGTCCAATTGTCTCATTTATCACACTTATGAGGTCACAGTCCAAAGTTAGTTCAATTAAGTCCCACAGTCAATCGTTTCACTGTTAGAAGCGATGGAACCTAGTAATATCAGAAAAATATTGCTAAATACATGTTGGTACGAATATGTGACCCAACCGTTGTAACTCAAACGGATTGACACCGTTAGAAAGTCAATGAAATGTACTTTTTGAAGCTGTCTCTTTTTCTTTAGCGCGAAGTAACGGCTAGGATTAGTCCCACAGTAAAAAATGACTTATTCATCTTAATTTTTAAATAAAGCGCTACCACAGCGCCCAGTGTAATCGCTGAGTTCCAGCAATCATGTCAAATTAAGAAGAATGTTATTTCTTGGAGTCCAATTGTCTCACTTATAACATTTATAAGGTGAAAGTCCAAAATCAGTTCAATTAAGTCGCACAGTCAAACGTTTCACAGTTAAAAGCGATGCAACCTAGTAATATCCGAATACTTTCGCTAAATACATGTTGGTACGAATATGTGACGCAACCGTTGTAACTCAAACGGAATTATACCGCCAAGAAATTAATGAAATGTAGTTTTTGAGAATGTTTTTATTTCTTCAGCGCGTGCTAACGGCCAGGATTGGTCCCACAGTAGAAAAATCTTAATTATCTAAATTTTAAATAAAACGCTACTGCAGAGCCTAATGCAACCGCTGAATTCCAGCAATCATATCAAATTAAAAAGAATGTTTTTCCTTGGAGACCAATTGGCGCATTAATCACATTTATAAGGTCACAGTCCAGAATCAGTTGAATTAATTCCCACGGTCAATCGTTTCACTGTTAAAAGCGATACAACTTAGTAATATCGGAAGGAAATCACTAAATACATGTTGGTACGAAGATGTGACGCAACCGTTGTAACTCAAACGGATTCACACCGTTAGAAAATCAATGAAATTTAGTTTTAGAAACTGTTTCTATTTCTTCAGCGCGCGAGAACGGCTAGTATTTGTCCCACAGTACAAAGTGACTTATTTATCTTAATTTTTAAATAAAGCGTTACCACAGCGCCCAGTGTAATCGGTGAGTTCCATCAATCATGTCAAGCTAAGAAGAATGTCATTTCTTGTAGTCGAAATGACTCATTTATCACATTTATAAGGTCAAAGTCCAAAAATGAGTTCAACTAAGTCCCACAGTCAATCGTTTCACTGTTGAAAGCGATACAACTTAGTAATATCGGAAGGAAATCACTAAATACATGTTGGTACGAATACGTGACGCAACCGCTTTAACTCAAACGGATTGACACCGTTAGAAAGTCAATGAAATGTAGTTTTTGAAACTGTCTCTATATCTTCAGCGCGCGCTAACGGCTAGGATTGGTCCCACAGTATAAAATGACTTATTCATTTAAATTTTTAAATGAAGCGTTACCACAGGGTCCAGTGTAATCGCGGAGTTCCGGCACTCATATCAAATTAAGAAGAATGTTCTTTCTTGGAGTCCAATTGTCTCATTTATCACACTTATGAGGTCAAAGTCCAAAGTTAGTTCAATTAAGTCCCACAGTCAATCGTTTCACTGTTAGAACGATGGAACCTAGTAATATCCGAATACTTTCGCTAAATACATGTTGGTACGAATATGTGACGCAACCGTTGTAACTCAAACGGAATTATACCGCCAAAAAATCAATGAAATGTAGTTTTTGAGAATGTCTTTATTTCTTCAGCGCGTGCTAACGGCCAGCATTGGTCCCAGAGTAAGAAAATCTTATTTATCCAAATTTTTAAATAAAGCGCTACCGAAGAGCCTAATGTAACCCCTGAATTCCAGCAATCATGTCAAATTCATAAGAATGTTATTCCTTGGAGACTAATTGGCGCATTAATCAATTTATAAGATCACAGTCCAGAATCAGTTGAATTAATTCCCACGGTCAATCGTTTCACTGTTAAAAGCGATACAACTTAGTAATATCGGAAGGAAATCACTAAATACATGTTGGTACGAATATGTGACGCAACCGTTGTAACTCAAACGGATTGACACGGTTAGAAATTCAATGAAATGTAGTTTTTGAAACTGTCTCTATTTCTTCAGCGCGCGATAACGGCTAGGATTGTTTCCACAGTACTAAATGACTTATTTATCCTAATTTTTAAACAAAGCGCTACCACAGCGCCCAGTGTAATCGCTGAGTTCCAGCAATCATGTCAAATTAAGAGGAATGTTATTTCTTTTAGTCAAAATGGCTCATTTATTACATTTATAAGGTTAAAGTCCCAAATCAGTTCAATTAAGTCCCACAGTCAATCGTTTCGCTGTTGAAAGCGATACAACTTAGTAATATCGGAAGAAAATCACTAAATACATGTTGGTACGAATATGTGACGCAACCGTTTTAACTCAAACGGATTGACACCGTTAGAAAGTCAATGAAATGTGGTTTTTGAAACTCTCTCTATTTCTTCAGCGCGCGATAACGGCTAGGATTGGTCCCACAGTACAAAATGACTTATTTTTCTTAGTTTTTAAATAAAGCGTTACCACAGCGCCCAGTGTAATCGCTGAGTTCCAGCAATCATGTCAAACTAAGAAGAATGTCATTTCTTGTAGTCAAAATGACTAATTTATCACATTTATAAGGTCAAAGCCCAAAATCAGTTCAACTAACTCCCACAGTCACTCGTTTCACTGTTGAAAGCGATACAACTTAGTAATATCGGAAGGAAATCACTAAATACATGTTGGTACGAATATGTGACGCAACCGTTGTAACTCAAACGGATTGACACGGTTAGAAAGTCAATGAAATTAAGTTTTTGAAACTTTCTCTATTTCTTCAACGCCCGATAACGGCTAGGATTGTTTCCACAGTACTAAATGACTTATTTATCCTAATTTTTAAACAAAGCGCTACCACAGCGCCCAGTGTAATCGCTGAGTTCCAGCAATCATGTCAAATTAAGAAGAATGTTATTTCTTTTAGTCAAAATGGCTCATTTATTACATTTATAAGGTCAAAGTCCAAATTCAGTTCAACTAAGTCCCACAGTCAATCGTTTCACTGTTGAAAGCGATACAACTTAGTAATATCGGAAGGAAATCACTAAATACATGTTGGTACGAATATGTGACGCAACCGTTTTAACTCAAACGGATTGACACCGTTAGAAAGTCAATGAAATGTAGTTTTTGAAACTGTCTCTATTTCTTCAGCGCGCGCTAACGGCTAGGACTGTTTCCACAGTAAAAATGACTTATTTATCTAAATTTTTAAATGAATCGCTACCACAGGGTGTTCAGTGTAATTGCTGAGTTCCGGCAATCATGTCAAATTAAGAAGAATGTTATTCCTTGGAGACCAATTGGCGCATTAATCACATTTATAAGGTCACAGTCCAGAATCAGTTGAATTAATTCCCACGGTCAATCGTTTCACTGTTAAAAGCGATACAACTTAGTAATATCAGAAGGAAATCACTAAATACATGTTGGTACTAAAGATGTGACGCAACCGTTGTAACTCAAACGGATTGACACCGTTAGAATATCAATGAAATTTAGTTTTAGAAACTGTTTCTATTTCTTCAGCGCGCGAGAACGGTTAGGATTGGTCCCACAGTACAAAGTGACTTATTTAACTTAATTTTTAAATAAAGCGTTACCACAGCGCCCAGTGTAATCGGTGAGTTCCATCAATCATGTCAAGCTAAGAAGAATGTCATTTCTTGTAGTCAAAATGACTCATTTATCACATTTATAAGGTCAAAGTCCAAAAATGGGTTCAACTAAGTCCCACAGTCAATCGTTTCACTGTTGAAAGCGATATAACTTAGTAATATCGGAAGGAAATCACTAAATACATGTTGGTACGAATATGTGACGCAACCGTTTTAACTCAAACGGATTGACACCGTTAGAAAGTCAATGAAATGTAGTTTTTGAAACTGTCTCTATTTCTTCAGCGCGCGATAACGGCTTGGATTGTTTCCACAGTAATAAATGACTTATTTATCTTAACTTTTAAACAAAGTGCTACCACAGCGCCCAGTGTAATCGCGGAGTTCCGGCACTCATATCAAATTAAGAAGAATGTTCTTTCTTGGAGTCCAATTGTCTCATTTATCACACTTATGAGGTCAAAGTCCAAAGTTAGTTCAATTAAGTCCCACAGTCAATCGTTTCACTGTTAGAACGATGCAACCTAGTAATATCCGAATACTTTCGCTAAATACATGTTGGTACGAATATGTGACGCAACCGTTGTAACTCAAACGGAATTATACCGCCAAAAAATCAATGAAATGTAGTTTTTGAGAATGTCTTTATTTCTTCAGCGCGTGCTAACGGCCAGCATTGGTCCCAGAGTAAGAAAATCTTATTTATCCAAATTTTTAAATAAAGCGCTACCGAAGAGCCTAATGTAACCCCTGAATTCCAGCAATCATGTCAAATTCATAAGAATGTTATTCCTTGGAGACTAATTGGCGCATTAATCAATTTATAAGATCACAGTCCAGAATCAGTTGAATTAATTCCCACGGTCAATCGTTTCACTGTTAAAAGCGATACAACTTAGTAATATCGGAAGGAAATCACTAAATACATGTTGGTACGAATATGTGACGCAACCGTTGTAACTCAAACGGATTGACACGGTTAGAAATTCAATGAAATGTAGTTTTTGAAACTGTCTCTATTTCTTCAGCGCGCGATAACGGCTAGGATTGTTTCCACAGTACTAAATGACTTATTTATCCTAATTTTTAAACAAAGCGCTACCACAGCGCCCAGTGTAATCGCTGAGTTCCAGCAATCATGTCAAATTAAGAGGAATGTTATTTCTTTTAGTCAAAATGGCTCATTTATTACATTTATAAGGTTAAAGTCCCAAATCAGTTCAATTAAGTCCCACAGTCAATCGTTTCGCTGTTGAAAGCGATACAACTTAGTAATATCGGAAGAAAATCACTAAATACATGTTGGTACGATTATGTGACGCAACCGTTCTAACTCAAACGGATTGACACCGTTAGAAAGTCAATGAAATGTGGTTTTTGAAACTCTCTCTATTTCTTCAGCGCGCGATAACGGCTAGGATTGGTCCCACAGTACAAAATGACTTATTTTTCTTAGTTTTTAAATAAAGCGTTACCACAGCGCCCAGTGTAATCGCTGAGTTCCAGCAATCATGTCAAACTAAGAAGAATGTCATTTCTTGTAGTCAAAATGACTAATTTATCACATTTATAAGGTCAAAGCCCAAAATCAGTTCAACTAACTCCCACAGTCACTCGTTTCACTGTTGAAAGCGATACAACTTAGTAATATCGGAAGGAAATCACTAAATACATGTTGGTACGAATATGTGACGCAACCGTTGTAACTCAAACGGATTGACACGGTTAGAAAGTCAATGAAATTAAGTTTTTGAAACTTTCTCTATTTCTTCAACGCCCGATAACGGCTAGGATTGTTTCCACAGTACTAAATGACTTATTTATCCTAATTTTTAAACAAAGCGCTACCACAGCGCCCAGTGTAATCGCTGAGTTCCAGCAATCATGTCAAATTAAGAAGAATGTTATTTCTTTTAGTCAAAATGGCTCATTTATTACATTTATAAGGTCAAAGTCCAAATTCAGTTCAACTAAGTCCCACAGTCAATCGTTTCACTGTTGAAAGCGATACAACTTAGTAATATCGGAAGGAAATCACTAAATACATGTTGGTACGAATATGTGACGCAACCGTTTTAACTCAAACGGATTGACACCGTTAGAAAGTCAATGAAATGTAGTTTTTGAAACTGTCTCTATTTCTTCAGCGCGCGCTAACGGCTAGGATTGTTTCCACAGTAAAAATGACTTATTTATCTAAATTTTTAAATGAATCGCTACCACAGGGTGTTCAGTGTAATTGCTGAGTTCCGGCAATCATGTCAAATTAGGAAGAATGTTATTCCTTGGAGACCAATTGGCGCATTAATCACATTTATAAGGTCACAGTCCAGAATCAGTTGAATTAATTCCCACGGTCAATCGTTTCACTGTTAAAAGCGATACAACTTAGTAATATCAGAAGGAAATCACTAAATACATGTTGGTACTAAAGATGTGACGCAACCGTTGTAACTCAAACGGATTGACACCGTTAGAATATCAATGAAATTTAGTTTTAGAAACTGTTTCTATTTCTTCAGCGCGCGAGAACGGTTAGGATTGGTCCCACAGTACAAAGTGACTTATTTAACTTAATTTTTAAATAAAGCGTTACCACAGCGCCCAGTGTAATCGGTGAGTTCCATCAATCATGTCAAGCTAAGAAGAATGTCATTTCTTGTAGTCAAAATGACTCATTTATCACATTTATAAGGTCAAAGTCCAAAAATGGGTTCAACTAAGTCCCACAGTCAATCGTTTCACTGTTGAAAGCGATATAACTTAGTAATATCGGAAGGAAATCACTAAATACATGTTGGTACGAATATGTGACGCAACCGTTTTAACTCAAACGGATTGACACCGTTAGAAAGTCAATGAAATGTAGTTTTTGAAACTGTCTCTATTTCTTCAGCGCGCGATAACGGCTTGGATTGTTTCCACAGTAATAAATGACTTATTTATCTTAACTTTTAAACAAAGTGCTACCACAGCGCCCAGTGTAATCGCTGAGTTCCTGCAATCATGTCAAATTAAGGAGAATGTTATTTCTTTTAGTCAAAATGGCTCATTTATTACATTTATAAGGTCAAAGTCCAAAATCAGTTCAATTAAGTCCCACAGTCAATCGTTTCACTGTTGAAAGCGATACAACTTAGTAATATCGGAAGAAAATCACTAAATACATGTTGGTACGATTATGTGACGCAACCGTTCTAACTCAAACAGATTGACACCGTTAGAAAGTCAATGAAATGTAGTTTTTGAAACTGTCTCTATTTCTTCAGCGCGCGATAACGGCTAGGATTGGTCCCACAGTACAAAATGACTTATTTATCTTAATCTTTAAATAAAGCGTTACCACAGCGCCAAGTGTAATCGCTGAGTTCCAGCAATCATGTCAAACTAAGAAGAATGTCATTTTTTGTTGTCAAAATGACTCATTTATCACATTTATAAGGTCAAAGTCCAAAATCAGTTCAACTAAGTCCCACAGTCAATCGTTTCACAGTTGCAAGCGATACAACTTAGAAATATCGGAAAAATATCACTAAATACATGTTGGTACGAATGTGTGACGCAACCGTTGTAACTCAAATGGATTGATACTGTTAGAAAGTCAATGAAATAGAGTTTTTGAAACTGTCTCTATATCTTCAGCGCGCGCTAACGGCTAGGATTGGTCCCACAGTAAAAATGACTTATTCATTTAAATTTTTAAATGAATCGCTACCACAGGGTCCAGTGTAATCGCGGAGTTGCGGCACTCATATCAAATTAAGAAGAATGTTCTTTCTTGGAGTCCAATTGTCTCATTTATCACACTTATGAGGTCAAAGTCCAAAGTTAGTTCAATTAAGTCCCACAGTCAATCGTTTCACTGTTAGAACGATGCAACCTAGTAATATCCGAATACTTTCGCTAAATACATGTTGGTACGAATATGTGACGCAACCGTTGTAACTCAAACGGAAGTATACCGCCAAAAAATCAATGAAATTTAGTTTTTGAGAATGTCTTTATTTCTTCAGCGCGTGCTAACGGCCAGCATTGGTCCCAGAGTAAGAAAATCTTATTTATCCAAATTTTTAAATAAAGCGCTACCGCAGAGCCTAATGTAACACCTGAATTCCAACAATCATGTCAAATTCATAAGAATGTTATTCCTTGGAGACTAATTGGCGCATTAATCAATTTATAAGATCACAGTCCAGAATCAGTTGAATTAATTCCCACGGTCAGTCGTTTCACTGTTAAAAGCGATACAACTTAGTAATATCGGAAGGAATTCACTAAATACATGTTTGTACGAAGATGTGACGCAACCGTTGTAACTCAAACGGATTGACACCTTAGAATATCAATGAAATTTAGTTTTAGAAACTGTTTCTATTTCTTCAGCGCGCGAGAACGGCTAGGATTGGTCCCACAGTACAAAGTGACTTATTTATCTTAATTTTTAAATAAAGCGTTACCACAGCGCCCAGTGTAATCGGTGAGTTCCATCAATCATGTCAAGCTAAGAAGAATGTCATTTCTTGTAGTCAAAATGACTCATTTATCACATCTATAAGGTCAAAGTCCAAAAATGAGTTCAACTAAGTCCCACAGTCAATCGTTTCACTGTTGAAAGCGATACAACTTAGTAATATCGGAAGGAAATCACTAAATACATGTTGGTACGAATATGTGACGCAACCGTTTTAACTCAAACGGATTGACACCGTTAGAAAGTCAATGAAATGTAGTTTTTGAAACTGTCTCTATTTCTTCAGCGCGCGCTAACGTCTAGGATTGTTTCCACAGTAAAAATGACTTATTTATCTAAATTTTTAAATGAATTGCTACCACAGGGTGTTCAGTGTAATTGCTGAGTTTCGGCAATCATGTCAAATTAAGAAGAATGTTATTCCTTGGAGACCAATTGGCGCATTAATCACATTTATAAGGTCACAGTCCAGAATCAGTTGAATTAATTCCCACGGTCAATCGTTTCACTGTTAAAAGCGATACAACTTAGTAATATCGGAATGAAATCACTAAATACATGTTGGTACTAAAGATGTGACGCAACCGTTGTAACTCAAACGGATTGACACCGTTAGAATATCAATGAAATTTAGTTTTAGAAACTGTTTCTATTTCTTCAGCGCGCGAGAACGGTTAGGATTGGTCCCACAGTACAAAGTGACCTATTTAACTTAATTTTTAAATAAACCGTTACCACAGCGCCCAGTGTAATCGGTGAGTTCCATCAATCATGTCAAGCTAAGAAGAATGTCATTTCTTGTAGTCAAAATGACTCATTTATCACATTTATAAGGTCAAAGTCCAAAAATGAGTTCAACTAAGTCCCACAGTCAATCGTTTCACTGTTGAAAGCGATACAACTTAGTAATATCGGAAGGAAATCACTAAATACATGTTGGTACGAATATGTGACGCAACCGTTTTAACTCAAACGGATTGACACCGTTAGAAAGTCAATGAAATGTAGTTTTTGAAACTGTCTCTATTTCTTCAGCGCGCGATAACGGCTTGGATTGTTTCCACAGTAATAAACGACTTATTTATCTTAACTTTTAAACAAAGTGCTACCACAGCGCCCAGTGTAATCGCTGAGTTCCTGCAATCATGTCAAATTAAGGAGAATGTTATTTCTTTTAGTCAAAATGGCTCATTTATTACATTTATAAGGTCAAAGTCCAAAATCAGTTCAATTAAGTCCCACAGTCAATCGTTTCACTGTTGAAAGCGATACAACTTAGTAATATCGGAAGAAAATCACTAAATACATGTTGGTACGATTATGTGACGCAACCGTTCTAACTCAAACAGATTGACACCGTTAGAAAGTCAATGAAATGTAGTTTTTGAAACTGTCTCTATTTCTTCAGCGCGCGATAACGGCTAGGATTGGTCCCACAGTACAAAATGACTTATTTATCTTAATCTTTAAATAAAGCGTTACCACAGCGCCAAGTGTAATCGCTGAGTTCCAGCAATCATGTCAAACTAAGAAGAATGTCATTTCTTGTAGTCAAAATGACTCATTTATCACATTTATAAGGTCAAAGTCCAAAATCAGTTCAACTAAGTCCCACAGTCAATCGTTTCACTGTTGCAAGCGATACAACTTAGAAATATCGGAAAAATATCACTAAATACATGTTGGTACGAATGTGTGACGCAACCGTTGTAACTCAAACGGATTGATACTGTTATAAAGTCAATGAAATAGAGTTTTTGAAACTGTCTCTATATCTTCAGCGCGCGCTAACGGCTAGGATTGGTCCCACAGTAAAAATGACTTATTCATTTAAATTTTTAAATGAATCGCTACCACAGGGTCCAGAGTAATCGCGGAGTTCCGGCACTCATATCAAATTAAGAAGAATGTTCCTTCTTGGAGTCCAATTGTCTCATTTATCACACTTATGAGGTCAAAGTCCAAAGTTAGTTCAATTAAGTCCCACAGTCAATCGTTTCACTGTTAGAACGATGCAACCTAGTAATATCCGAATACTTTCGCTAAATACATGTTGGTACGAATATGTGACGCAACCGTTGTAACTCAAACGGAAGTATACCGCCAAAAAATCAATGAAATGTAGTTTTTGAGAATGTCTTTATTTCTTCAGCGCGTGCTAACGGCCAGCATTGGTCCCAGAGTAAGAAAATCTTATTTATCCAAATTTTTAAATAAAGCGCTACCGCAGAGCCTAATGTAACACCTGAATTCCAACAATCATGTCAAATTCATAAGAATGTTATTCCTTGGAGACTAATTGGCGCATTAATCAATTTATAAGATCACAGTCCAGAATCAGTTGAATTAATTCCCACGGTCAATCGTTTCACTGTTAAAAGCGATACAACTTAGTAATATCGGAAGGAATTCACTAAATACATGTTGGTACGAAGATGTGACGCAACCGTTGTAACTCAAACGGATTGACACCTTAGAATATCAATGAAATTTAGTTTTAGAAACTGTTTCTATTTCTTCAGCGCGCGAGAACGGCTAGGATTGGTCCCACAGTACAAAGTGACTTATTTATCTTAATTTTTAAATAAAGCGTTACCACAGCGCCCAGTGTAATCGGTGAGTTCCATCAATCATGTCAAGCTAAGAAGAATGTCATTTCTTGTAGTCAAAATGACTCATTTATCACATTTATAAGGTCAAAGTCCAAAAATGAGTTCAACTAAGTCCCACAGTCAATCGTTTCACTGTTGAAAGCGATACAACTTAGTAATATCGGAAGGAAATCACTAAATACATGTTGGTACGAATATGTGACGCAACCGTTTTAACTCAAACGGATTGACACCGTTAGAAAGTCAATGAAATGTAGTTTTTGAAACTGTCTCTATTTCTTTAGCGCGCGATAACGGCTAGGATTGTTTCCACAGTAATAAATGACTTATTTATCTTAACTTTTAAACAAAGTGCTACCACAGCACCCAGTGTAATCGCTGAGTTCCAGCAGTCATGTCAAATTAAGGAGAATGTTATTTCTTTTAGTCAAAATGGCTCATTTATTACATTTATAAGGTCAAACTCCAAAATCAGTTCAATTAAGTCCCACAGTCAATCGTTTCACTGTTGAAAGCGATACAACTTAGTAATATTGGAAGAAAATCACTAAATACATGTTGGTACGATTATGTGACGCAACCGTTCTAACTCAAACAGATTGACACCGTTAGAAAGTCAATGAAATGTAGTTTTTGAAACTGTCTCTATTTCTTCAGCGCGCGATAACGGCTAGGATTGGTCCCACAGTACAAAATGACTTATTTATCTTAATCTTTAAATAAAGCGTTACCACAGCGCCAAGTGTAATCGCTGAGTTCCAGCAATCATGTCAAACTAAGAAGAATGTCATTTCTTGTAGTCAAAATGACTCATTTATCACATTTATAATGTCAAAGTCCAAAATCAGTTCAACTAAGTCCCACAGTCAATCGTTTCACTGTTGCAAGCGATACAACTTAGAAATATCGGAAAAATATCACTAAATACATGTTGGTACGAATGTGTGACGCAACCGTTGTAACTCAAACGGATTGACACTGTTAGAAAGTCAATGAAATAGAGTTTTTGAAACTGTCTCTATATCTTCAGCGCGCGCTAATGGCTAGGATTGGTCCCACAGTAAAAATGATTTATTCATTTAAATTTTTAAATTAATCGCTACCACAGGGTCCTGTGTAATCGCGGAGTTCCGGCACTCATATCAAATTAAGAAGAATGTTCTTTCTTGGAGTCCAATTGTCTCATTTATCACACTTATGAGGTCAAAGTCCAAAGTTAGTTCAATTAAGTCCCACAGTCAATCGTTTCACTGTTAGAACGATGCAACCTAGTAATATCCGAATTCTTTCGCTAAATACATGTTGGTACGAATATGTGACGCAACCGTTGTAACTCAAACGGAATTATACCGCCAAAAAATCAATGAAATGTAGTTTTTAAGAATGTCTTTATTTCTTCAGCGCGTGCTAACGGCCAGCATTGGTCCCAGAGTAAGAAAATCTTATTTATCCAAATTTTTAAATAAAGCGCTACCGCAGAGCCTAATGTAACCCCTGAATTCCAGCAATCATGTCAAATTCATAAGAATGTTATTCCTTGGAGACTAATTGGCGCATTAATCAATTTATAAGATCACAGTCCAGAATCAGTTGAATTAATTCCCACGGTCAATCGTTTCACTGTTGAAAGCGATACAACTTAGTAATATCGGAAGGAAATCACTAAATACATGTTGGTACGAATATGTGACGCAACCGTTGTAACTCAAACGGATTGACACGGTTAGAAAGTCAATGAAATGTAGTTTTTGAAACTGTCTCTATTTCTTCAACGCGCGATAACGGCTAGGATTGTTTCCACAGCACTAAATGACTTATTTATCTTAATTTTTAAATAAAAGCGCTACCACAGCGGCCAGTGTAATCGCTGAGTTCCAGCAATCATGTCAAATTAAGAAGAATGTTATTTCTTTTAGTCAAAATGGCTTATTTATTATATTTATAAGGTCAAAGTCCAAAATCAGTTCAAATAATCCCACAGTCAATCGTTTCGCTGTTGAAAGCGATACAACTTAGTAATATCGGAAGAAAATCACTAAATACATGTTGGTACGATTATGTGACGCAACCGTTCTAACTCAAACGGATTGACACCGTTAGAAAGTCAATGAAATGTGGTTTTTGAAACTCTCTCTATTTCTTCAGCGCGCGAAAACGGCTAGGATTGGTCCCACAGTACAAAATGACTTATTTATCTTAGTTTTTATATAAAGCGTTACCACAGCGCCCAGTGTAATCGCTGAGTTCCAGCAATCATGTCAAACTAAGAAGAATGTCATTTCTTGTAGTCAAAATGACTAATTTATCACATTTATAAGGTCAAAGTTCAAAATCAGTTCAACTAACTCCCACAGTCAATCGTTTCACTGTTGAAAGCGATACAACTTAGTAATATCGGAAGGAAATCACTAAATACATGTTGGTACGAATATGTGACGCAACCGTTGTTACTCAAACGGATTGACACCGTTAGAAAGTCAATGAAATGTGGTTTTTGAAACTCTCTCTATTTATTCAGCGCGCGATAACGACTAGGATTGGTCCCACAGTACAAAATGACTTATTTATCTTAATCTTCAAATAAAGCGTTACCACAGCGCCAAGTGTAATCGCTGAGTTCCAGCAATCATGTCAAACTAAGAAGAATGTCATTTCTTGTAGTCAAAATGACTCATTTATCACATTTATAAGGTCAAAGTCCAAAATCAGTTCAACTAAGTCCCACAGTCAATCGTTTCACTGTTGAAAGCGACACAACTTAGTAATATCGGAAAAGTATCACTAAATACATGTTGGTGCGAATGTGTCACGCAACCGTTGTAACTCAAACGGACTGACACCGTTAGAAAGTCAATGAAATGGAGTTTTTGAAACTATCTCCATATCTTCAGCGCGCGCTAACGGCTAGGATTGGTCCCACTGTAAAAATGACTTATTTATTTAAATTTTTAAATGAATCGCTACCACAGGGTCCAGTGTAATCGCAGAGTTCCGGCACTCATATCAAATTAAGAAGAATGTTCTTTCTTGGAGTCCAATTGTCTCATTTATCACATTTATAAGGTCAAAGTCCAAAATCAGTTCAACTAAGTCCCACAGTCAATCGTTTCACTGTTGCAAGCGATACAACTTAGAAATATCGGAAAAATATCACTAAATACATGTTGGTACGAATGTGTGACGCAACCGTTGTAACTCAAACGGATTGACACTGTTAGAAAGTCAATGAAATAGAGTTTTTGAAACTGTCTCTATATCTTCAGCGCGCGCTAACGGCTAGGATTGGTCCCACAGTAAAAATGACTTATTCATTTAAATTTTTAAATGAATCGCTACCACAGGGTCCTGTGTAATCGCGGAGTTCCGGCACTCATATCAAATTAAGAAGAATGTTCTTTCTTGGAGTCCAATTGTCTCATTTATCACACTTATGAGGTCAAAGTCCAAAGTTAGTTCAATTAAGTCCCACAGTCAATCGTTTCACTGTTAGAACGATGCAACCTAGTAATAACCGAATACTTTCGCTAAATACATGTTGGTACGAATATGTGACGCAACCGTTGTAACTCAAACGGAATTATACCGCCAAAAAATCAATGAAATGTAGTTTTTGAGAATGTCTTTATTTCTTCAGCGCGTGCTAACGGCCAGCATTGGTCCCAGAGTAAGAAAATCTTATTTATCCAAATTTTTAAATAAAGCGCTACCGCAGAGCCTAATGTAACCCCTGAATTCCAGCAATCATGTCAAATTCATAAGAATGTTATTCCTTGGAGACTAATTGGCGCATTAATCAATTTATAAGATCACAGTCCAGAATCAGTTGAATTAATTCCCACGGTCAATCGTTTCACTGTTAAAAGCGATACAACTTAGTAATATCGGAAGGAAATCACTAAATACATGTTGGTACGATTATGTGACGCAACCGTTCTAACTCAAACGGATTGACACCGTTAGAAAGTCAATGAA
Source organism: Hydractinia symbiolongicarpus (assembly GCF_029227915.1). NCBI lineage: Eukaryota > Metazoa > Cnidaria > Hydrozoa > Anthoathecata > Hydractiniidae > Hydractinia > Hydractinia symbiolongicarpus. The sequence continues at coordinate 7,430,961 of NC_079877.1, read as the reverse complement.
ATGTGGTTTTTGAAACTCTCTCTATTTCTTCAGCGCGCGATAACGGCTAGGATTGGTCCCACAGTACAAAATGACTTATTTATCTTAGTTTTTAAATAAAGCGTTACCACAGCGCCTAGTGTAATCGCTGAGTTCCAGCAATCATGTCAAACTAAGAAGAATGTCATTTCTTGTAGTCAAAATGACTAATTTATCACATTTATAAGGTCAAAGTCCAAAATCAGTTCAACTAACTCCCACAGTCAATCGTTTCACTGTTGAAAGCGATACAACTTAGTAATATCGGAAGGAAATCACTAAATACATGTTGGTACGAATATGTGACGCAACCGTTGTAACTCAAACGGATTGACACGGTTAGAAAGTCAATGAAATGTAGTTTTTGAAACTGTCTCTATTTCTTCAACGCGCGATAACGGCTAGGATTGTTTCCACAGTACTAAATGACTTATTTATCTTAATTTTTAAACAAAGCGCTACCACAGCGGCCAGTGTAATCGCTGAGTTCCAGCAATCATGTCAAATTAAGAAGAATGTTATTTCTTTTAGTCAAAATGGCTTATTTATTATATTTATAAGGTCAAAGTCCAAAATCAGTTCAATTAATCCCACAGTCAATCGTTTCGCTGTTGAAAGCGATACAACTTAGTAATATCGGAAGAAAATCACTAAATACATGTTGGTACGATTATGTGACGCAACCGTTCTAACTCAAACGGATTGACACCGTTAGAAAGTCAATGAAATGTGGTTTTTGAAACTCTCTCTATTTCTTCAGCGCGCGAAAACAGCTAGGATTGGTCCCACAGTACAAAATGACTTATTTATCTTAGTTTTTAAATAAAGCGTTACCACAGCGCCCAGTGTAATCGCTGAGTTCCAGCAATCATGTCAAACTAAGAAGAATGTCATTTCTTGTAGTCAAAATGACTAATTTATCACATTTATAAGGTCAAAGTTCAAAATCAGTTCAACTAACTCCCACAGTCAATCGTTTCACTGTTGAAAGCGATACAACTTAGTAATATCGGAAGGAAATCACTAAATACATGTTGGTACGAATATGTGACGCAACCGTTGTAACTCAAACGGATTGACACCGTTAGAAAGTCAATGAAATGTGGTTTTTGAAACTCTCTCTATTTCTTCAGCGCGCGATCACGGCTAGGATTGGTCCCACAGTACAAAATGACTTATTTATCTTAATCTTTAAATAAAGCGTTACCACAGCGCCAAGTGTAATCGCTGAGTTCCAGCAATCATGTCAAACTAAGAAGAATGTCATTTCTTGTAGTCAAAATGACTCATTTATCACATTTATAAGGTCAAAGTCCAAAATCAGTTCAACTAAGTCCCACAGTCAATCGTTTCACTGTTGAAAGCGACACAACTTAGTAATATCGGAAAAGTATCACTAAATACATGTTGGTGCGAATGTGTCACGCAACCGTTGTAACTCAAACGGACTGACACCGTTAGAAAGTCAATGAAATGGAGTTTTTGAAACTATCTCCATATCTTCAGCGCGCGCTAACGGCTAGGATTGGTCCCACTGTAAAAATGACTTATTTATTTAAATTTTTAAATGAATCGCTACCACAGGGTCCAGTGTAATCGCGGAGTTCCGGCACTCATATCAAATTAAGAAGAATGTTCTTTCTTGGAGTCCAATTGTCTCATTTATCACACTTATGAGGTCAAAGTCCAAAGTTAGTTCAATTAATTCCCACAGCCAGTCGTTTCACTGTTAGAACGATGCAACCTAGTAATATCCGAAAAATTTCGCTAAATACATGTTGGTACGAAGATGTGACGCAACCGTTGTAACTCAAACGGAATTATACGGCCAAAAAATCAATGAAATGTAGTTTTTGAGAATGTCTTTATTTCTTCAGCGCGTGCTAACGGCCAGCATTGGTCCCAGAGTAAGAAAATCTTATTTATCTAAATTTTTAAATAAAGCGCTACCGCAGAGCCTAATGTAACCCCTGAATTCCGGCAATCATGTCAAATTCATAAGAATGTTACTCCTTGGAGACTAATTGGCGCATTAATCACATTTATAAGGTCACAGTCCAGAATCAGTTGAATTAATTCCCACGGTCAATCGTTTCACTGTTAAAAGCGATACAACTTAGTAATATCGGAAGGAAATCACTAAATACATGTTGGTACGAATATGTGACGCAACCGTTGTAACTCAAACGGATTGAGACGGTTAGAAAGTCAATGAAATGTAGTTTTTGAAACTGTCTCTATTTCTTCAGCGCCCGATAACGGCTAGGATTGTTTCCACAGTACTAAATGACTTATTTATCTTAATTTTTAAACAAAGCGCTACCACAGCGCCCAGTGTAATCGCTGAGTTCCAGCAATCATGTCAAATTAAGAATAATGTTATTTCTTTTAGTCAAATTGGCTCATTTATTACATTTATAAGGTCAAAGTCCATAATCAGTTCAATTAAGTCCCACAGTCAATCGTTTCGCTGTTGAAAGCGATACAACTTAGTAATATCGGAAGAAAATCACTAAATACATGTTAGTACGATTATGTGACGCAACCGTTGTAACTCAAACGGATTGACACGTTTAGAAAGTCAATGAAATGTAGTTTTTGAAACTGTCTCTATTTCTTCAACGCGCGATAACGGCTAGGATTGTTTCCACAGTACTAACTGACTTATTTATCTTAATTTTTAAACAAAGCGCTACCACAGCGCCAAGTGTAACCGCTGAGTTCCAGCAATCATGTCAAACTAAGAAGAATGTCATTTCTTGTAGTCAAAATGACTCATTTATCACATTTATAAGGTCAAAGTCCAAAATCAGTTTAACTAAGACCCACAGTCAATCGTTTCACTGTTGAAAGCGACACAACTTAGTAATATCGGAAAAATATCACTAAATACATGTTGGTACGAATGTGTGACGCAACCGTTGTAACTCAAACGGACTGACACCGTTAGAAAGTCAATGAAATGGAGTTTTTGAAACTGTCTCTATATCTTCAGCGCGCGCTAACGGCTAGGATTGGTCCCACAGTAAAAATGACTTATTTATTTAAATTTTTAAATGACTCGCTACCACAGGGTCCAGTGTAATCGTGGAGTTCCGGCACTCATATCAATTTAAGAAGAATGTTATTTCTTGGAGTCCAATTTTCTCACTTATAACATTTATAAGGTCAAAGTCAAAAAGCAGTTCAATTAAGTCGCACAGTCAAACGTTTCACAGTTAAAAGCGATGCAACCTAGTAATATCCGAATACTTTCGCTAAATACATGTTGGTACGAATATGTGACGCAACCGTTGTAACTCAAACGGAATTATACCGCCAAAAAATTAATGAAATGTAGTTTTTGAGAATGTCTTTATTTCTTCAGCGCGTGCTAACGGCCAGCATTGGTCCCAGAGTAAGAAAATCTTATTTATCTAAATTTTTAAATAAAGCGCTACCGCAGAGCCTAATGTAACCCCTGAATTCCAGCAATCATGTCAAATTCATAAGAATGTTACTCCTTGGAGACTAATTGGCGCATTAATCACATTTATAAGGTCACAGTCCAGAATCAGTTGAATTAATTCCCACGGTCAATCGTTTCACTGTTAAAAGCGATACAACTTAGTAATATCGGAAGGAAATCACTAAATACATGTTGGTACGAATATGTGACGCAACCGTTGTAACTCAAACGGATTGACACGGTTAGAAAGTCAATGAAATGTAGCTTTTGAAACTGTCTCTATTTCTTCAGCGCGCGATAACGGCTAGGATTGTTTCCACAGTACTAAATGACTAATTTATCTTAATTTTTAAACAAAGCGCTACCACAGCGGCCAGTGTAATCGCTGAGTCCCAGCAATCATGTCAAATTAAGAAGAATGTTATTTCTTTAAGTCAAAATGGCTCATTTATTACATTTATAAGGTCAAAGTCAAAAAACAGTTCAATTAAGTCCCACAGTCTATCGTTTCGCTGTTGAAAGCGATACAACTTAGTAATATCGGAAGAAAATCCCTAAATACATGTTGATACGATTATGTGACGCAACCGTTCTAACTTAAACGGATTGACACCGTTAGAAAGTCAATAAAATGTGGTTTTTGAAACTCTCTCTATTTCTTCAGCGCGCGATAACGGCTAGGATTGGTCCCACAGTACAAAATGACTTATTTATCTTAATTTTTAAATAAAGCGTTACCACAGCGCCCAGTGTAATCGCTGAGTTGCAGCAATCATGTCAAACTAAGAAGAATGTCATTTCTTGTAGTCAAAATGACTAATTTATCACATTTATAAGGTCAAAGTCCAAAATAAGTTCAACTAAGTCCCACAGTCAATCGCTTCACTGTTGAAAGCGATACAACTTAGTAATATCGGAAAAATATCACTAAATAAATGTTGGTACGAATGTGTGACGCAACCGTTGTAACTCAAACGGATTGACACCGTTAGAAAGTCAATGAAATGTGGTTTTAGAAACTCTCTCTATTTCTTCAGTGCGCGATAACGGCTAGGATTGGTCCCACAGTACAAAATGACTTATTTATCTTAATTTTTAAATAAAGCGTTACCACAGCGCCCAGTGTAATCGCTGAGTTCCAGCAATCATGTCAAACTAAGAAGAATGTCATTTCTTGTAGTCAAAATGACTAATTTATCACATTTATAAAGTCAAAGTCCAAAATCAGTTCAACTAAGTCCCACAGTCAATCGTTTCACTGCTGAAAGCGATACAACTTAGTAATATCGGAAAAATATCACTAAATACATGTTGGTACGAATGTGTGACGCAACCGTTGTAACTCAAACGGATTGACACCGTTAGAAAGTCAATGAAATGTGGTTTTTGAAACTCTCTCTATTTCTTCAGCGCGCGATAACGGCTAGGATTGGCCCCACAGTACAAAATGACTTATTTATCTTAATTTTTAAATAAAGCGTTACCACAGCGCCCAGTGTAATTGCTGAGTTCCAGCAATCATGTCAAACTAAGAAGAATGTCATTTCTTGTAGTCAAAATGACTAATTTATCACATTTATAAGGTCAAAGTCCAAAATCAGTTCAACTAAGTCCCACAGTCAATCTTTTCACTGCTGAAAGCGATACAACTTAGTAATATCGGAAAAATATCACTAAATACATGTTGGTACGAATGTGTGACGCAACCGTTGTAACTCAAACGGATTGACACCGTTAGAAAGTCAATGAAATGGAGTTTTTGAAACTGTCTCTATATCTTCCGCGCGCGCTAACGGCTAGGATTGGTCCCACAGTAAAAATGACTTATTTATTTAAAATTTCAAATGAATCGCTACCACAGGGTCCAGTGTAATCGCTGAGTTCCGACAATCATGTCAAATTAAAAAGAATGTTATTCCTTGGAGACCAATTGGCGCATTATTCACATTTATAAGGTCACAGTCCAGAATCAGTTGAATTAATTCCGACGGCCAATCGTTTCACTGTTAAAAGCGATACAACTTAGTAATATCGGAAGGAAATCACTAAATACATGTTGGTACGAATATGTGATGCAACCGTTGTAACTCAAACGGATTGACACCGTTAGAAAGTCAATAAAATGTAGTTTTTGAAACTGTCTCTATTTCTTCAGCGCGCGATTACGGCTAGGATTGGTCCCACAGTACAAAATGACTTATTTATCTTAATTTTTAAATAAAGCGTTACCACAGCGCCCAGTGTAATCGCTGAGTTCCAGCAATCATGTCAAACTAAGAAGAATGTCATTTCTTGTAGTCAAAATGACTAATTTATCACATTTATAAGGTCAAAGTCCAAAATCAGTTCAACTAAGTCCCACAGTCAATCGTTTCACTGTTGAAAGCGATACAACTTAGTAATATCGGAAAAATATCACTAAATAAATGTTGGTACGAATGTGTGACGCAACCGTTGTAACTCAAACGGATTGACACCGTTAGAAAGTCAATGAAATGTGGTTTTTGAAACTCTCTCTATTTCTTCAGTGCGCGATAACGGCTAGGATTGGTCCCACAGTACAAAATGACTTATTTATCTTAATTTTTGAATAAAGCGTTACCACAGCGCCCAGTGTAATCGCTGAGTTCCAGCAATCATGTCAAACTAAGAAGAATGTCATTTCTTGTAGTCAAAATGACTAATTTATCACATTTATAAAGTCAAAGTCCAAAATCAGTTCAACTAAGTCCCACAGTCAATCGTTTCACTGCTGAAAGCGATACAACTTAGTAATATCGGAAAAATATCACTAAATACATGTTGGTACGAATGTGTGACGCAACCGTTGTAACTCAAACGGATTGACACCGTTAGAAAGTCAATGAAATGTGGTTTTTGAAACTCTCTCTATTTCTTCAGCGCGCGATAACGGCTAGGATTGGCCCCACAGTACAAAATGACTTATTTATCTTAATTTTTAAATAAAGCGTTACCACAGCGCCCAGTGTAATTGCTGAGTTCCAGCAATCATGTCAAACTAAGAAGAATGTCATTTCTTGTAGTCAAAATGACTAATTTATCACATTTATAAGGTCAAAGTCCAAAATCAGTTCAACTAAGTCCCACAGTCAATCGTTTCACTGCTGAAAGCGATACAACTTAGTAATATCGGAAAAATATCACTAAATACATGTTGATACGAATGTGTGACGCAACCGTTGTAACTCAAACGGATTGACACCGTTAGAAAGTCAATGAAATGGAGTTTTTGAAACTGTCTCTATATCTTCAGCGCGCGCTAACGGCTAGGATTGGTCCCACAGTAAAAATGACTTATTTATTTAAAATTTCAAATGAATTGCTACCACAGGGTCCAGTGTAATTGCTGAGTTCCGACAATCATGTCAAATTAAAAAGAATGTTATTCCTTGGAGACCAATTGGCGCATTATTCACATTTATAAGGTCACAGTCCAGAATCAGTTGAATTAATTCCGACGGTCAATCGTTTCACTGTTAAAAGCGATACAACTTAGTAATATCGGAAGGAAATCACTAAATACATGTTGGTACGAATATGTGATGCAACCGTTGTAACTCACACGGATTGACACCGTTAGAAAGTCAATGAAATGTAGTTTTTGAAACTGTCTCTATTTCTTCAGCGCGCGATAACGGCTAGGATTGTTTCCACAGTACTAAATTACTTATTTATGTAAACTTTTAAACAAAGCGCTACCACAGCGCCCAGTGTAATCGCTGAGTTCCAGCAATCATGTCAAATTAAGAAGAATGTTATTTCTTTTAGTCAAAATGGCTCATTTATTACATTTATAAGGTCAAAGTCCAAAATCAGTTCAATTAAGTCCCACAGTCAACCGTTTCGCTGATGAAAGCGATACAACTTAGTAATATCGGAAGAAAATCACTAAATACATGTTGGTACGATTATGTGACGCAACCGTTTTAACTCAAACGCATTGACACCGTTAGAAAGTCAATGAAATGGAGTTTTTGAAACTGTTCCTATTTATTCAGCGTGTGGAAACATCCAGGATTGGTCCCACAGCAAGAAAAGACTTATTTATTTAAATTTTTTAAAAAAGCGCTACCACAGATCCTAAATTAATCGCTGAATTCCAGCAATCATGTCAATTTAAGAAGAATGTTATTCCTTGGAGACCAATTGGCTCATTTAACACATTTATAAGGTCACAGTCCTGAATCAGTTCAAGTAAATCCCACAGTCAATCGTTTCACTGTTAAAAGCGATACAACTTAGTAATATGGGAAGAAAATCACTAAATACATGTTGGTACGAATATGTGACGCAACCGTTGTAACTCAAACGCATTGACACTGCTAGAAAGTCAATGAAATGTAGTTTTTGAAACTGTCTCTATTTCTTCAGCGCGCGATAACGGCTAGGATTGGTCCCACAGTAAAAAATGACTTATTTATCTTAACTTTTAAATAAAGCGCTACCACAGCGCCCAGTGTAATCGCTGAGTTCCAGCAATCATGTCAAATCAAGAAGAATGTTATTTCTTTTAGTCAAAATGGCTCATTTATCACATTTATAAGGTCAAAGTCCAAAATCAGTTCAATTAAGTCCCACAGTCAAACGTTTCACTGTAAAAAGGGATGCAACCTAGTAATATCCGAATACTATCGCTAAATACATGTTGGTACGAATATGTGACGCAAACGTTGTTACTCAAACGGATTTACACTGTTAGAAAGTCAATGAAATGTAGTTTTTGAAACTGTGTCTGCGCGCGCTAACGGCTAGGATTGGTCCCACAGTTAAAATGACTTATTTATCTTAATTTTTAAATAAAGCGCTACCACAGCGCCCATTGTAATCGCTGAGTTCCAGTAATCATGTCAAATTAAGAAGAATGTTATTTCTTGGAGTCCAATTGGCGCATTTATCACATTTATAAGGATACAGTCCAGAATCAGTTAAATTAATTCCCACAGTCAATAGTTTCACTGTTAAAAACGATACAACTTAGTAATATCGGAAGGAAATCACTAAATACATGTTGGTACGAATATGTGACGCAACCGTTGTAACTCAAACGCATTGACACTGCTAGAAAGTCAATGAAATGTAGTTTTTGAAACTGTCTCTATTTCTTCAGCGCGCGATAACGGCTAGGATTGGTCCCACAGTAAAAAGTGACTTATTTATCTTAATTTTTAAATAAAGCGCTACCACAGCGCCCAGTGTAATCGCTGAGTTCCAGTAATCATGTCAAATTTAGAAGAATGTTATTTCTTGGAGTCCAATTGGCGCATTCATCACATTTATAAGGTAACAGTCCAGAATCAGTTAAATTAATTCCCACAGTCAATCGTTTCACTGTTAAAAGCGTTACAACTTAGTAATATCGGAAGGGAATCACTAAATGCATGTTATTACGAATTTGTGACGCAACTGGTGTAACTCAAACAGATTGACAACGTTAGTAAGTCAATGAAATGTGATTTTTGAAATTGTCTCTATTTCTTCAGCGCGTCATAACGGCTAGGATTGGTCCCACAGTAAAAAATGACTTACTTATCTTAATTTTTAAATAAAGCGCTACCACAGCGCCCAGTGTAATCGCTGAGTTCCAGTAATCATGTCAAATTAAGAAGAATGTTATTTCTTGGAGTCCAAGTGGCGCATTTATCACATTTATAAGGTCAAGTCCAGAATCAGTTAAATTAATTCCCACAGTCAATCGTTTCACTGTTAAAAGCGATACAACTTAGTAATATCGGAAGGAAATAACTAAATACATGTTGGTACGAATATGTGACGCAACCGATGTAACTCAAACGCATTGACACTGTTAGAAAGTCAATGAAATGTAGTTTTTGAAACTGTCTCTATTTCTTCAGCGCGCGATAAAGCTAGGATTGTTTCCACAGTAAAAATGACTTATTTATCCTAACTTTTAAATAAAGCGCTACCACAGCGCCCAGTGTAACCGCTGAGTTCCAGCAATCATGTCAAATCAAGAAGAATGTTATTTCTTTTAGTCAAAATGGCTTATTTATCCCATTTATAAGGTCAAAGTCCAAAATCAGTTCAATTAAGTCCCACAGTCAAACGTTTCACTGTAAAAAGCGATGCAACCTAGTAATATCCGAATACTATCGCTAAATACATGTTAGTACGGATATGGGACGCAACCGTTGTTACTCAAACGGATTTACACCGTTAGAAAGTCAATGAAATGGTGTTTTTGAAACTGCTTCTATATCTTCAACGCGCGCTAACGGCTAGGATTGGTCCCACAGTAAAAACTGAGCTTTTTATCTTAATTTTTTAATGAAGAGCTACCACAGCGCCCATTGTAATCTCTGAGTTTCGGCAATCATGTCAAATTAAGAAGAATGTATTTCTTGAAGTCCAATTGTCCCACTTTCACATTTATAGGGTCGAAGTCCAAAATCAGTTCAATTAAGTCCCACAGTCAAACGTTTCACTGTTAAAAGCGATGCAACCTAGTAATATCCGAATACTACCGCTAAATGCATGTTGGTACGACTATATGACGCAACCGTTGTAACTCAAACGGATATATACCGCTAGAAAGTCAATGAAATGTAGTCTTTGAAACTGTTCCATTTATTCAGCGCGTGTTAACGGCCAGTATTGGTCCCACAGTAAGAAAAGACTTATTTATCAAAATTTTTAAATAAAGCCCTACCACAGAGCCTAATGTAATCGCTGAATTCCAGCAATCATGTCAAATTAAGAAGAATGTTATTCCTTGGAGACCAATTGGCTCATTTATCACATTGATAAGGTCACAGTCCAGAATCTGTTCAATTAATTCGCACAGTCAATCGTTTCACTGTTAAAAGCGATACAACTTAGTAATATCGGAAGAGAATCACTAAATACATGTTGGTACGAATATGTGACGCAACTGTTGTAACTCAAACGGATTGACCCCGTTAGAAAGTCAATGAAGTGCAGTTTTTGAAAGTGTCTCTATTTCTTCAGCGCGCAATAACGGCTAGGATTGGTCCAACAGTAAAAAATGACTTTTTTATCTTAATTTTTAAATAAAGCGCTTCCACAGCGCCCAGTGTAATGGCTGTGTTCCATCAATCATGTCAATTTAAGAAGAATGTTATTTCTTGTAGTCAAAATGGCTCAATTATCACATTTATAAGGTCAAAGTCCAAAATCAGTTTAATTAAGTCCCACAGTCAATCGTTTCACTGTTGAAAGCGATACAACTTAGTAAAATCGGAAGAAAATATCTAAATACATGTTGGTACGAATATGTGACGCAACCGTTGTAACTCAAACCGATTGACACCGTTAGAAAGTCACTGAAATGTAGTTTTTGAAACTGTCTCCATTTTTTCAGCGCTCGATAACGGCTAGGATTGGTCCCACAGTAAAAAATGACTTATTTATCTGAATTTTTAAATAAAGCGCTACCACAGCGTCCGGTGTAATCGCTGAGTTCGCACAATCATGTCAAATTAAGAAGAATGTTATTTCTTGGAGTCCAATTCTCTCACTTATAACATTTATAAGGTCAAAGTCCAAAATCAGTTCAATTAAGTGTCGCAGTCAAACGTTTCACTGTTAAAAGCGATGCAACCTAGTAATATCCGAATACTATCGCTAAATAAATGTTGGTACGACTATATGACGCAACCGTTGTAACTCAAACGGATATATACCGCTAGAAAGTCAATGAAATGTAGTCTTTGAAACTGTTCCTATTTATTCAGCGCGTGCTAACGGCCAGTATTGGTCCCACAGTAAGGAAGGACTTATTTATCTAACTTTTTAAAAAAAGTGCTACCACAAAGACTAATGTAATTGCTGAATTCCAGCAATCATGGCAAATTAAGAAGAATGTTATTTCTTGGAGACCAATTGGCTCATTTATTACATTGATAAGGTCACAGTCCAGAATCTGTTCAATTAATTCCCACAGTCAATCGTTTCACTGTTAAAAGCGATACAACTTAGTAATATCGGAAGAGAATCACTAAATACATGTTGGTACGAATATGTGACGCAACCGTTGCAACTCAAACGGATTGAGCCCGTTAGAAAGTCAATGAAATGCAGTTTTTGAAACTGTCTCTATTTCTTCAGCGCGCAATAACGGCTAGGATTGGTCCCGCAGTAAAAAATGACTTATTTATCTTAATTTTTAAATAAAGCGCTACCACAGCGCCCAGTGTAATGGCTGAGTTCCATCAATCATGTCAATTTAAGAAGAATGTTATTTCTTGTAGTCAAAATGGCTCAATTATCACATTTATAAGGTCAAAGTTCAAAATCAGTTCAATTAAGTCCCGCAGTCAAACGTTTCACTGTTAAAAGCGATGTAACCTAGTAATATCCGAATAGTATCGCTAAATAAATGTTTGTACGAATATGTGACGCAACCGTTGTAACTCAAACGGATTCACACCGTTAGAAAGTCAATGAAATATAGTTTTTGAAACTGTCTCTACTTTTTCAGCGCGCGATAACGGCTACGATTGGTCCCACAGTAAAAATGACTTATTTATCTAAATTTTTAAATGAATCGCTACCACAATGTCCAGTGTAATCGCTGAGTTCCCACAAACATGTCAAATTAAGAAGAATGTTATTTCTTGGAGTCCAATTGTCTCACTTAAAACATTTATCAGGTCAAAGTCCAAAATCAGTTCAATTAAGTCCCACAGTCAATCGTTTCACTGTTGAAAGCGATACAACTTAGTAATATTGGAAGAGAATCACTAAATTTATGTTGGTACGAATATGTGACGCAACCTTTGTAACTCAAACCGATTGACACCGTTAGAAAGTCACTGAAATGTAGTTTTTGAAACTGTCTCCATTTTTTCAGCGCTCGATAACGGCTAGGATTGGTCCCACAGTAAAAAATGACTTATTTATCTTAATTTTTAAATAAAGCGCTACCACAGCGTCCGGTGTAATCGCTGAGTTCGCACAATCATGTCAAATTAAGAAGAATGTTATTTCTTGGAGTCCAATTGTCTCACTTATAACATTTATAAGGTCAAAGTCCAAAATCAGTTCAATTAAGTCTCGCAGTCAAACGTTTCACTGTTAAAAGCGATGCAACCTAGTAATATCCGAATACTATCGCTAAATAAATTTTGGTACGACTATATGACGCAACCGTTGTAACTCAAACGGATATATACCGCTAGAAAGTCAATGAAATGTAGTCTTTGAAACTGTTCCTATTTATTCAGCGCGTGCTAACGGCCAGTATTGGTCCCACAGTAAGGAAGGACTTATTTATCTAACTTTTTAAAAAAAGTGCTACCACAAAGACTAATGTAATTGCTGAATTCCAGCAATCATGGCAAATTAAGAAGAATGTTATTTCTTGGAGACCAATTGGCTCATTTATTACATTGATAAGGTCACAGTCCAGAATCTGTTCAATTAATTCCCACAGTCAATCGTTTCACTGTTAAAAGCGATACAACTTAGTAATATCGGAAGAGAATCACTAAATACATGTTGGTACGAATATGTGACGCAACCGTTGTAACTCAAACGGATTGACCCCGTTAGAAAGTCAATGAAATGCAGTTTTTGAAAATGTCTCTATTTTTTCAGCGCGCAATAACGGCTAGGTTGGTCCCACAGTAAAAAATGACTTATTTATCTTAATTTATAAATAAAGCGCTACCACAGCGCACAGTGTAATCGCTGAGTTCCAGCAATCATGTCAAATTAAGAAGAATGTTATTTCTTGTATTCAAAATTGCTCATTTATCACATTTATAAGGTCAAAGTCTAAAATCAGTTCAATTAAGTCCCACAGTCAATCGTTTCACTGTTGAAAGCGATACAACTTAGCAATACCGGAAGAAAATCACTAAATACATGTTCGTACGATTGTGTGACGCAACCGTTGTAACTCAAACGGATTGACACCGTTAGAAAGTCAATGAAATGTAGTTTTTGAAACTGTCTCTATTTCTTCAGCGCGCGCTAACGGCTAGGATTGGTCCCACAGTAAAAATGACTTATTTATCTAAATTTTTAAATGAATCGCTACCACAGGGTCCAGTGTAATGACTGAGTTCCCACAATCATGTCAATTTAAGAAGAATGTTATTTCTTGTAGTCAAAATGGCTCAATTATCACATTTACAAGGTCAAAGTCCAAAATCAGTTCAATTAAGTCCCACAGTCAATCGTTTCACTGTTGAAAGCGATACAACTTAGTAATATCGGAAGAAAATAACTAAATACATGTTGGTACGAATATGTGACGCAACCGTTGTAACTCAAACCGATTGACACTGTTAAAAAGTCAATGAAATGTAGTTTTTGAAACTGTCTCTATTTCTTTAGCGCGCGATAACGGCTAGGATTGGTCCCACAGTGAAAAATGGCTTATTTATCTTAATTTTTTATTAAAGCGCTACCACAGCACCCAGTGTAATCGCTGAGTTCCAGCAATCATGTCAAATTAAGAAGAATGTTATTTCTTATAGTCAAAATTGCTCATTTATCACATTTATAAGGTCAAAGTCCAAAATCAGTTCAATTAGGTCCCACAGTCAATCGTTTCACTATTGAAAGCGATACAACTTAGTAATACCGGAAGAAAATCACTAAATACATGTTGGTGCGAATATGTGACGCAATCGTTGCAACTCAAACGGATTAAAACTGTTAGAAAGTCAATGAAATGTAGTTTTTGAAACTGTCTCTATTTCTTCAGCGCGAACTAACGACTAGGATTCGTCCCACAGTAAAAATTGACTTATTTATCTTAATTTATAAATAAAGCGCTACCACAGCGACCAGTGTAATCGCTGAGTTCCAGCAATCATGTCAAATTAAGAAGAATGTTATTTCTTGTAGTCAAAATTGCTCAATAATCACATTTTTTAGGTCAAAGTCTAAAATCAGTTCAATTAAGTCCCACAGTCAATCGTTTCACTGTTGAAAGCGATACAACTTAGCAATACCGGAAGAAAATCACTAAATACATGTTCGTACAAATGTGTGACGCAACCGTTGTAACTCAAACGGATTGACACCGTTAGAAAGTCAATGAAATGTTGTTTTTGAAACTGTTTCTATTTCTTCAGCGCGCGCTAACGGCTAGGATTGGTCCCACAGTAAAAATGACTTATTTATCTAAATTTTTAAATAAATCGCTACCACAGGGTTCAGTGTAATGACTGAGTTCCCACAATCATGTCAATTTAAGAAGAATGTTATTTCTTGTAGTCAAAACGGCTCAATTATCACATTTATAAGGTCAAAGTCCAAAATCAGTTCAATTAAGTCCCACAGTCAATCGTTTTACTGTTGAAAGCGATACAACTTAGTAATATCGGAAGAAAATAACTAAATACATGTTGGTACGAATATGTGACGCAACCGTTGTAACTCAAACCGATTGACACTGTTAGAAAGTCAATGAAATGTAGTTTTTGAAACTGTCTCTATTTCTTTAGCGCGCGATAACGGCTAGGATTGGTCCCACAGTGAAAAATGGCTTATTTATCTTAATTTTTAAATAAATCGCTACCACAGCGCCCAGTGTAATCGCTGAGTTCCAGCAATCATGTCAAATTAAGAAGAATGTTATTTCTTATAGTCAAAATTGCTCATTTATCACATTTATAAGGTCAAAGTCCAAAATCATTTCAATTAGGTCCCACAGTCAATCATTTCACTATTGAAAGCGATACAACTTAGTAATACCAGAAGAAAATCACTAAATACATGTTGGTGCGAATATGTGACGCAACCGTTGCAACTCAAACGGATTAAAACAGTTAGAAAGTCAATGAAATGTAGTTTTTGAAACTGTCTCTATTTCTTCAGCGCGAACTAACGACTAGGATTCGTCCAACAGTAAAAAATGACTTATTTATCTTAATTTATAAATAAAGCGCTACCACAGCGCCCAGTGTAATGGCTGAGTTCCCACAATCATGTCAATTTAGGAAGAATGTTATTTCTTGTAGTCAAAATGGCTCAATTATCACATTTATAAGGTCAAAGTCCAAAATCAGTTCAATTAGGCCCCACAGTCAATCGTTTCACTATTGAAAGCGATACAACTTAGTAATACCGGAAGAAAATCACTAAATACATGTTGGTGCGAATATGTGACGCAACCGTTGCAACTCAAACAGATTAAAACTGTTAGAAAGTCAATGAAATGTAGTTTTTGAAACTGTCTCTATTTCTTCAGCGCGAACTAACGACTAGTATTCGTCCAACAGTAAAAAATGACTTATTTATCTTAATTTATAAATAAAGCGCTACCACAGCGCCCAGTGTAATCGCTGAGTTCCAGCAATTATGTCAAATTAAGAAGAATGTTATTTCTTGTAGTCAAAATTGCTCCATAATCACATTTTTTAGGTCAAAGTCTAAAATCAGTTCAATTAAGTCCCACAGTCAATCGTTTCACTGTTGAAAGCGATACAACTTAGCAATACCGGAAGAAAATCACTAAATACATGTTCGTACAAATGTGTGACGCAACCGTTGTAACTCAAACGGATTGACACCGTTAGAAAGTCAATGAAATGTTGTTTTTGAAACTGTCTCTATTTCTTCAGCGCGCGCTAACGGCTAGGATTGGTCCCACAGTAAAAATGACTTATTTATCTAAATTTTTAAATAAATCGCTACCACAGGGTTCAGTGTAATGACTGAGTTCCCACAATCATGTCAATTTAAGAAGAATGTTATTTCTTGTAGTCAAAACGGCTCAATTATCACATTTATAAGGTCAAAGTCCAAAATCAGTTCAATTAAGTCCCACAGTCAATCGTTTTACTGTTGAAAGCGATACAACTTAGTAATATCGGAAGAAAATAACTAAATACATGTTGGTACGAATATGTGACGCAACCGTTGTAACTCAAACCGATTGACGCTGTTAGAAAGTCAATGAAATGTAGTTTTTGAAACTGTCTCTATTTCTTTAGCGCGCGATAACGGCTAGGATTGGTCCCACAGTGAAAAATGGCTTATTTATCTTAATTTTTAAATAAATCGCTACCACAGCGCCCAGTGTAATCGCTGAGTTCCAGCAATCATGTCAAATTAAGAAGAATGTTATTTCTTGTAGTCAAAATTGCTCATTTATCACATTTATAAGGTCAAAGTCCAAAATCATTTCAATTAGGTCCCACAGTCAATCATTTCACTATTGAAAGCGATACAACTTAGTAATACCAGAAGAAAATCACTAAATACATGTTGGTGCGAATATGTGACGCAACCGTTGCAACTCAAACGGATTAAAACAGTTAGAAAGTCAATGAAATGTAGTTTTTGAAACTGTCTCTATTTCTTCAGCGCGAACTAACGACTAGGATTCGTCCAACAGTAAAAAATGACTTATTTATCTTAATTTATAAATAAAGCGCTACCACAGCGCCCAGTGTAATGGCTGAGTTCCCACAATCATGTCAATTTAGGAAGAATGTTATTTCTTGTAGTCAAAATGGCTCAATTATCACATTTATAAGGTCAAAGTCCAAAATCAGTTCAATTAGGCCCCACAGTCAATCGTTTCACTATTGAAAGCGATACAACTTAGTAATACCGGAAGAAAATCACTAAATACATGTTGGTGCGAATATGTGACGCAACCGTTGCAACTCAAACAATTTAAAACTGTTAGAAAGTCAATGAAATGTAGTTTTTGAAACTGTCTCTATTTTTTCAGCGCGAACTAACGACTAGTATTCGTCCAACAGTAAAAAATGACTTATTTATCTTAATTTATAAATAAAGCGCTACCACAGCGCCCAGTGTAATCGCTGAGTTCCAGCAATTATGTCAAATTAAGAAGAATGTTATTTCTTGTAGTCAAAATTGCTCATTTATCACATTTATAAGGTCAAAGTCCAAAATCAGTTCAATTAAGTCCCACAGTCAATCGTTTCACTGTTGAAAGCGATACAACTTAGGAATACCGGAAGAAAATCACTAAATACATGTTCGTACAAATGTGTGACGCAACCGTTGTAACTCAAACGGGGTGACACCGTTAGAAAGTCAATGAAATGTAGTTTTGGAAACTGTCTCTATTTCTTTAGCGCGCGATAACGGCTAGGATTGATCCCACAGTGAAAAATGGCTTATTTATCTTAATTTTTAAATAAAGCGCTACCACAGCGCCCAGTGTAATCGCTGAGTTCCAGCAATCATGTCAAATTAAGAAGAATGTTATTTGTTATAGTCAAAATTGCTCATTTATCACATTTATAAGGTCAAAGTCCAAAATCAGTTCAATTAGGCCCCACAGTCAATCGTTTCACTATTGAAAGCGATACAACTTGGTAATACCGGAAGAAAATCACTAAATACATGTTGGTGCGAATATGTGACGCAACCGTTGCAACTCAAACAGATTAAAACTGTTAGAAAGTCAATGAAATGTAGTTTTTGAAACTGTCTCTATTTCTTCAGCGCGAACTAACGACTAGTATTCGTCCAATCAGTAAAAAATGACTTATTTATCTTAATTTATAAATAAAGCGCTACCACAGCGCCCAGTGTAATCGCTGAGTTCCAGCAATTACGTCAAATTAAGAAGAATGTGATTTCTTGTAGTAAAAATTGCTCATTTATCACATTTATAAGGTCAAAGTCCAAAATCAGTTCAATTAAGTCCCACAGTCAATCGTTTCACTGTTGAAAGCGATACAACTTAGGAATACCGGAAGAAAATCACTAAATACATGTTCGTACGAATGTGTGACGCAACCGTTGTAACTCAAACGGGGTGACACCGTTAGAAAGTCAATGAAATGTAGTTTTTGAAACTGTCTCTATTTCTTCAGCGCGCACTAACGGCTAGGATTGGTCCCACAGTAAAAATGACTTATCTATCTAAATTTTTTAATGAATTGTTACCACAGGGTCCAGTGTAATGGCTGAGTTCCCACAATCATGTCAATTTAAGAAGAATGTTATTTCTTGTAGTCAAAATGGCTCAATTATCACATTTATAAGGTCAAAGTCCAAAATCAGTTCAATTAGGTCCCACAGTCAATCGTTTCACTATTGAAAGCGATACAACTTAGTAATACCGGAAGAAAATCACTAAATACATGTTGGTGCGAATATGTGACGCAACCGTTGCAACTCAAACAGATTAAAACTGTTAGAAAGTCAATGAAATGTAGTTTTTGAAACTGTCTCTATTTCTTCAGCGCGAACTAACGACTAGTATTCGTCCAACAGTAAAAAATGACTTATTTATCTTAATTTATAAATAAAGCGCTACCACAGCGCCCAGTGTAATCGCTGAGTTCCAGCAATTATGTCAAATTAAGAAGAATGTTATTTCTTGTACTCAAAATTGCTCAATAATCACATTTTTTAGGTCAAAGTCTAAAATCAGTTCAATTAAGTCCCACAGTCAATCGTTTCACTGTTGAAAGCGATACAACTTAGCAATACCGGAAGAAAATCACTAAATACATGTTCGTACAAATGTGTGACGCAACCGTTGTAACTCAAACGGATTGACACCGTTAGAAAGTCAATGAAATGTTGTTTTTGAAACTGTCTCTATTTCTTCAGCGCGCGCTAACGGCTAGGATTGGTCCCACAGTAAAAATGACTTATTTATCTAAATTTTTAAATAAATCGCTACGACAGGGTTCAGTGTAATGACTGAGTTCCCACAATCATGTCAATTTAAGAAGAATGTTATTTCTTGTAGTCAAAACGGCTCAATTATCACATTTATAAGGTCAAAGTCCAAAATCAGTTCAATTAAGTCCCACAGTCAATCGTTTTACTGTTGAAAGCGATACAACTTAGTAATATCGGAAGAAAATAACTAAATACATGTTGGTACGAATATGTGACGCAACCGTTGTAACTCAAACCGATTGACACTGTTAGAAAGTCAATGAAATGTAGTTTTTGAAACTGTCTCTATTTCTTTAGCGCGCGATAACGGCTAGGATTGGTCCCACAGTGAAAAATGGCTTATTTATCTTAATTTTTAAATAAATCGCTACCACAGCGCCCAGTGTAATCGCTGAGTTCCAGCAATCATGTCAAATTAAGAAGAATGTTATTTCTTGTAGTCAAAATTGCTCATTTATCACATTTATAAGGTCAAAGTCCAAAATCATTTCAATTAGGTCCCACAGTCAATCATTTCACTATTGAAAGCGATACAACTTAGTAATACCAGAAGAAAATCACTAAATACATGTTGGTGCGAATATGTGACGCAACCGTTGCAACTCAAACGGGGTGACACCGTTAGAAAGTCAATGAAATGTAGTTTTGGAAACTGTCTCTATTTCTTTAGCGCGCGATAACGGCTAGGATTGATCCCACAGTGAAAAATGGCTTATTTATCTTAATTTTTAAATAAAGCGCTACCACAGCGCCCAGTGTAATCGCTGAGTTCCAGCAATCATGTCAAATTAAGAAGAATGTTATTTGTTATAGTCAAAATTGCTCATTTATCACATTTATAAGGTCAAAGTCCAAAATCAGTTCAATTAGGCCCCACAGTCAATCGTTTCACTATTGAAAGCGATACAACTTGGTAATACCGGAAGAAAATCACTAAATACATGTTGGTGCGAATATGTGACGCAACCGTTGCAACTCAAACAGATTAAAACTGTTAGAAAGTCAATGAAATGTAGTTTTTGAAACTGTCTCTATTTCTTCAGCGCGAACTAACGACTAGTATTCGTCAAATCAGTAAAAAATGACTTATTTATCTTAATTTATAAATAAAGCGCTACCACAGCGCCCAGTGTAATCGCTGAGTTCCAGCAATTACGTCAAATTAAGAAGAATGTGATTTCTTGTAGTAAAAATTGCTCATTTATCACATTTATAAGGTCAAAGTCCAAAATCAGTTCAATTAAGTCCCACAGTCAATCGTTTCACTGTTGAAAGCGATACAACTTAGGAATACCGGAAGAAAATCACTAAATACATGTTCGTACGAATGTGTGACGCAACCGTTGTAACTCAAACGGGGTGACACCGTTAGAAAGTCAATGAAATGTAGTTTTTGAAACTGTCTCTATTTCTTCAGCGCGCACTAACGGCTAGGATTGGTCCCACAGTAAAAATGACTTATCTATCTAAATTTTTTAATGAATTGTTACCACAGGGTCCAGTGTAATGGCTGAGTTCCCACAATCATGTCAATTTAAGAAGAATGTTATTTCTTGTAGTCAACATGGCTCAATTATCACATTTATAAGGTCAAAGTCCAAAATCAGTTCAATTAAGTCCCACAGTCAATCGTTTCACTGTTGAAGGCGATACAACTTAGTAATATCGGAAGAAAATAACTAAATACATGTTGGTACGAATATGTGACGCAACCGTTGTAACTCAAACAGATTAAAACTGTTAGAAAGTCAATGAAATGTAGTTTTTGAAACTGTCTCTATTTCTTCAGCGCGAACTAACGAATAGTATTCGTCCAACAGTAAAAAATGACTTATTTATCTTAATTTATAAATAAAGCGCTACCACAGCGCCCAGTGTAATCGCTGAGTTCCAGCAATTATGTCAAATTAAGAAGAATGTTATTTCTTGTAGTCAAAATTGCTCATTTATCACATTTATAAGGTCAAAGTCCAAAATCAGTTCAATTAAGTCCCACAGTCAATCGTTTCACTGTTGAAAGCGATACAACTTAGGAATACCGGAAGAAAATCACTAAATACATGTTCGTACAAATGTGTGACGCAACCGTTGTAACTCAAACGGGGTGACACCGTTAGAAAGTCAATGAAATGTAGTTTTGGAAACTGTCTCTATTTCTTTAGCGCGCGATAACGGCTAGGATTGATCTCACAGTGAAAAATGGCTTATTTATCTTAATTTTTAAATAAAGCGCTACCACAGCGCCCAGTGTAATCGCTGAGTTCCAGCAATCATGTCAAATTAAGAAGAATGTTATTTGTTATAGTCAAAATTGCTCATTTATCACATTTATAAGGTCAAAGTCCAAAATCAGTTCAATTAGGCCCCACAGTCAATCGTTTCACTATTGAAAGCGATACAACTTGGTAATACCGGAAGAAAATCACTAAATACATGTTGGTGCGAATATGTGACGCAACCGTTGCAACTCAAACAGATTAAAACTGTTAGAAAGTCAATGAAATGTAGTTTTTGAAACTGTCTCTATTTCTTCAGCGCGAACTAACGACTAGTATTCGTCCAACAGTAAAAAATGACTTATTTATCTTAATTTATAAATAAAGCGCTACCACAGCGCCCAGTGTAATCGCTGAGTTCCAGCAATTACGTCAAATTAAGAAGAATGTTATTTCTTGTAGTAAAAATTGCTCATTTATCACATTTATAAGGTCAAAGTCCAAAATCAGTTCAATTAAGTCCCACAGTCAATCGTTTCACTGTTGAAAGCGATACAACTTAGGAATACCGGAAGAAAATCACTAAATACATGTTCGTACGAATGTGTGACGCAACCGTTGTAACTCAAACGGGGTGACACCGTTAGAAAGTCAATGAAATGTAGTTTTTGAAACTGTCTCTATTTCTTCAGCGCGCACTAACGGCTAGGATTGGTCCCACAGTAAAAATGACTTATCTATCTAAATTTTTTAATGAATTGTTACCACAGGGTCCAGTGTAATGGCTGAGTTCCCACAATCAAGTCAATTTAAGAAGAATGTTATTTCTTGTAGTCAACATGGCTCAATTATCACATTTATAAGGTCAAAGTCCAAAATCAGTTCAATTAAGTCCCACAGTCAATCGTTTCACTGTTGAAGGCGATACAACTTAGTAATATCGGAAGAAAATAACTAAATACATGTTGGTACGAATATGTGACGCAACCGTTGTAACTCAAACAGATTAAAACTGTTAGAAAGTCAATGAAATGTAGTTTTTGAAACTGTCTCTATTTCTTCAGCGCGAACTAACGAATAGTATTCGTCCAACAGTAAAAAATGACTTATTTATCTTAATTTATAAATAAAGCGCTACCACAGCGCCAAGTGTAATCGCTGAGTTCCAGCAATTATGTCAAATTAAGAAGAATGTTATTTCTTGTAGTCAAAATTGCTCATTTATCACATTTATAAGGTCAAAGTCCAAAATCAGTTCAATTAAGTCCCACAGTCAATCGTTTCACTGTTGAAAGCGATACAACTTAGGAATACCGGAAGAAAATCACTAAATACATGTTCGTACGAATGTGTGACGCAACCGTTGTAACTCAAACGGGGTAACACCGTTAGAAAGTCAATGAAATGTAGTTTTTGAAACTGTCTCTATTTCTTCAGCGCGCACTAACGGCTAGGATTGGTCCCACAGTAAAAATGACTTATTTATCTAAATTTTTAATTGAATCGTTACCACAGGGTCTAGTGTAATGGCTGAGTTCCCACAATTATGTCAATTTAAGAAGAATTTTATTTCTTGTATTCAAAATGGCTCAATTATCACATTTATAAGGTCAAAGTCCAAGATCAGTTCAATTAATCCCACAGTCAATCGTTTCACTGTTGAAAGCGATACAACTTAGTAATATCGGAAGAAAATAACTATATACATGTTGGTACGAATATGTGACGCAACCGTTGTAACTCAAACGGATTGACACCGTTGGAAAGTCAATGAAATGTAGGTTTTGAAACTGTCTCTACTTTTTCAGCGCGCGATAACGGCTAGGATTGGTCCCACAGTAAAAATGACTTATTTATCTAAATGTTTAAATGAATCGCTCCCACAAGGTCCAGTGTAATCGCTGAGTTCCCACAATCATGTCAAATTAAGAAGAATGTTATTTCTTGGAGTCCAATTGTCTCACTTATAACATTTATCAGGTCAAAGTCCAAAATCAGTTCAATTAAGACCCACAGTCAATCGTTTCACTGTTGAACGCGATACAACTTAGTAATATTGGAAGAAACTCACTTAATACGTGTTGGTACGAATATGTGACGCAACCGTTGTAACTCAAACCGATTGACAGCGTTAGAAAGTCATTGAAATGTAGTTTTTGAAACTGTCTCTATTCTTTCAGCGCGCGACAATTGGTCCCACTGTAAAGAATGATTTATTTATCTAAATTTTTAAATGAAGCGCTACCACAGCGCCCAATGTAATGGCTAAGTTCCGGCATTCACGTTAAATTAAAAAGAATGTTATTTCTTGCAGTTCAATTGTCTCATTTATCACATTTATCAGGTCACAGTCCAAAGTTAGTTGAATTAATTCCCACAGTCAATCGTTTCACTGTTAAAACCAATACAACTTAGTAATATCGGAAGAAAATCACTATATACATGTTGGTACTAATATGTGACGCAACCGTTGTAACTCAAACGGATTGACACCGTTAGAAAGTCAATGAAATGGAGTTTTCGAAACTGTCTCTATATCTTCAGCGCGCGCTAACGGCTAGGATTGGTCCCACAGTAAAATTGACTTATTTATCTAAATTTTTAAATGAATCGCTACCACAGGGTCCAGTGTAATCGCTGAGTTCCTACAATCATGTCAAATTAAGAAGAATGTCATTTCTTAGAGTCGAATTTTCTCACTTATAATATTTATAAGGTCACAGTCCAAAATCAGTTCAATTAAGTCCCACAGTCAATCGTTTCACTGTTAAAAGCGATGCAAACTAGTAATATGAGAAAAATATCGCTAAATACATGTTGGTACAAATATGTGACCCAACCGTTGTAACTCAAACGGACTGACACTGTTAGAACGTCATTGAAATGTACTTTTTGAAACTGTCGCTATTTTTTCAGCGCGCGACAACGGCTACGATTGGTCCCACAGTAAAGAATGACTTATTTATCTAAATTTTTAAATGAAGCGCTACCACAGCGCCCAATGTAATCGCTAAGTTCCGGCATTCACGTCAAATTAAGAAGAATGTTACTTCTTGGAGTCCAATTGTCTCATTTATCACATTTATCAGGTCACAGTCCAAAGTTAGTTAAATTAATTCCCACAGTCAATCGTTTCACTGTTGAAACCAATACAACTTAGTAATATCGGAAGAAAATCACTAGATACGTGTTGGTACTAATATGTGACGCAACCGTTGTAACTCAAACGGACTGATACAGTTAGAACGTCATTGAAATGTAGTTTTTGAAACTGTCGCAATTTTTCAGCGCGCGATAACGGCTAGGATTGGTCCCACAGTAAAAAATGACTTATTTATCTAAGTTTTTAAATGAAGCGCTTCCACTGCGCCAAGTGTAATCGCTGAGTTCCAACAATCATGTTAAATTAAGAAGAATGTTATTTGTTGTAGTCAAACTGGCTCATTTATCACAATTATAAGGTCAAAGACTAAAATCAGTTCACTTAAGTCCCACAGTCAAACGTTTCACTGTTAAAAGCGATGCAACCTAGTAATATCCGAATACTATCGCTAAATAAAACCGCTGTAACTCAAACGGATTTATACCGTTAGTAAGTCAATGAAATATAGCCTTTGGAACTGTTCCTATTTATTCAGCACGTGCTAACGGCCAGGATTGGTCCCCCAGTAAAAAAAAACTTATTTATCTAAGTTTTTAAATAAAGCGCTACCACAGAGCCTAATGTAATCGCTGAATTCCAGCAAACATGTCAAATTAAGGAGAATGTTATTCCTTGGAGACCAATTAGCTCCTTCATCACATTTGTAAGGTCACAGTCCAGAATCATTCAATTAACTCCCACAGTCAATCGTTTCACTGTTAAAAAAAACACAACTTAGTAATATCGGAAGAAAATCACTATATACATGTTGGTACAAATGTGTGACGCAACTGTTGTAACTCAAACAGATTGACACCGTTAAAAAGTCAATGAAATGGAGTTTTCGAAACTGTCTCTATATCTTTAGCGAGCACTAACGGCTATTATTGGTCCCACAGTAAAATTGACTTATTTATCTAAATTTTTAAATGAATCACTACCGCAGGGTCCAGTGTAGTCGCTGAGTTCCTACAATCATGTCAAATTAAGAAGAATGTCATTTCTTGGAGACCAATTAGCTCATTCATCACATTTATAAGATCACAGTCCAGAATAAGTTCAATTAATTCCCACAGTCAATCGTTTCACTGTTAAAAAAAATCCAACTTAGAACTATCGGAAGAAAATCATTAAATACATGTTGGTGCGAATTTGTGACGCAACCGTTGTAACCCCACCGGATTGACACCGTTAGAAAGTCAATGAAATGTAGTTTTTGAAACTCTCTCTATTTCTTCAATGCGCGATAACGGCTAGGATTGGTCCCACACTTATAAATAACTTATTTTCTTAATTTTTAAATAAAGCGATACCACAGAGCCTAGTGTACTCGCTGAATTCCAGCAATCATGTCGAATTAAGAAGAATGTTATTCTTGAAGTCCAATTGGCTCATTTATCGCATTCATAAGGTTACAGTCCAGAATCAGTTCAATAAAGTCCCACAGTCAATCGTTTCACTGTTAAAAGCAATACAACTTAGTAATATCGGAAAAAAATCACTAAATACATGTTGGTACGAATATGTGACGACAATGTTGTAACTCAAACGAATGGACACCGTTAGAAAATCAATGAAATGTAGTTTTTGAAACTGTCTCTATTTCTTCAGCCCGAACTAACGGCTAGGACTAGTCCCACAGTAAAAAATGACCTATTTGTCTTAATTTTTTAATAAAGCGCTACCACAGCGCCCAGCGTAATCGCTGAGTTCCAGCAATCATGTTAAATTAAGAAGAGTGTTATTTGTTGTAGTCAAACTGGCTCATTTATCACAATTATAAGGTCAAAGACTAAAATCAGTTCACTTAAGTCCCACAGTCAAACGTTTCACTGTTAAAAGCGATGCAACCTAGTAATATCCGAATACTATCGCTAAATAAAACCTCTGTAACTCAAACGGATTTATACCGTTAGTAAGTCAATGAAATATAGCCTTTGGAACTGTTCCTATTTATTCAGCACGTGCTAACGGCCAGGTTTGGTCCCCCAGTAAGAAAAAGCTTATTTATCTAAGTTTTTAAATAAAGCGCTACCACAGCACCCAGTGTAATCGCTGAGTTCCAGCAGTCATGTCAAATTAAGAAGAATGTTATTTCTTGTAGTCAAAAGTGCTCATTTATCACATTTATCAGGTCAAAGTCCAAAATCAGTTCAATTAAGTCCCACACTCAATCTTTGCACTGTTGAAAGCGATACAACTTAGTAATACGGGAAGAAAATCACTAAATACATGTTGGTGCGAATATGTGACGCTACCGTTGCAACTCAAACGGATTAAAACTGATAGAAAGTCAATGAAATGTAGTTTTTGAAACTGTCTCTATTTTTTCAGCGCGAACTAACAACTAGGATTCGTCCCACAGCAAAAAATGACTTATTTATCTTAATTTTTAAATAAAGCGCAACCACAGCGCCCAGTGTAATCGCTGAGTTCCAGCAATCATGTAAAATTAAGAAGAATGTTATTTCTTGCAGTCAAAATGGCTCACTTATCACATTTACAAGGTCAAAGTCCAAAATCAGTTCAATTAAGTGCCACAGTCAATCGTTTCACTGTTAAAAGCGATGCAAACTAGTAATATGAGAAAAATATCGCTAAACACATGTTGGTACAAATATGTGACCCAACCGTTGTAACTCAAACGGACTGACACCGTTAGAACGTCATTGAAATATTGTTTTTGAAACTGTTGCTGTTTTTTCAGCGCGCGACAACGGCTACGATTGGTCCCACAGTAAAGAATGACTTATTTATCTAAATTTTTAAATGAAGCGCTACCACAGCGCCCAATGTAATCGCTAAGTTTCGGCATTCACGTCAAATTAAGAAGAATGTGATTTCTGGGAGTCCAATTGTCTCATTTATCACATTTATCAGATCACAGTCCAAAGTTAGTTGAATTAATTCCCACAGTCAATCGTTTCACTGTTAAAACCAATACAACTTAGTAATATCGGAAGAAAATCACTAGATACATGTTGGTACGAATATGTGACGCAACCGTTGTAACTCAAACGGACTGATACAGTTAGAACGTCATTGAAATGTAGTTTTTGAAACTGTCGCAATTTTTCAGCGCGCGATAACGGCTAGGATTGGTCCCACAGTAAAAAATGACTTATTTATCTAAGTTTTTAAATGAAGCGCTTCCACTGCGCCAAGTGTAATCGCTGAGTTCCAACAATCATGTCAAAATAAGAAGAATGTTTTTTCTTGGAGTCCAGTTGGCTCACTTATCACATTTATAAGGTCACAGGCCAAAGCTAGCTCAATTAAGCCCCACAGTCAATCATTTCATTGTTAAAAGCGATATAACTGAGTAATATCGGAAAAAAATCACTAAATACATGTTGGTACGAATGTGTGACGCAACCGTTGTAACTCAAACGGATTGACACCGTTAGAAAGTCAATGAAATGAAGTTTTCGAAACTGTCTCTATTTCTTCAGCCCGAACTAACGGCTAGGACTAGTCCCACAGTAAAAAATGACTTATTTGTCTTAATTTTTTAATAAAGCGCTACCACAGCGCCCAGTGTAATCGCTGAGTTCCAGCAATCATGTCAAATTAAGAAGAATGTTATTCCTTGGAGACCAATTAGCTCCTTCATCACATTTGTAAGGTCACAGTCCAGAATCATTCAATTAACTCCCACAGTCAATCGTTTCACTGTTAAAAAAACACAACTTAGTAATATCGGAAGAAAATCACAAAATACATGTTGGTGCGAATATGTGACGCAACCGTTGTAACTCAAACGGATTGACACCGTTAGAAAGTCAATAAAATGTAGTTTTTGAAACTGTCTCTATTTCTTCAATGCGTGATAACGGCTAGGATTGGTCCCACACTAAAAAATAACTTATTTTCTTAATTTTTAAATAATGCGCTACCACAGCGCCCAGTGTAATCGCTGAGTTCCAGCAATCTTGTCAAATTAAGAAGAATGTTATTTCTTGTAGTCAAAATCGCTCATTTATTACATTTATAAGGTCGAAGTCCAAAATCAGTTCAATTAAGTCCCACAGTTAATCGTTTCACTGTTGAAAGCGATACAACTTAGTAATATCGGAAAAAAATCACTAAATACTTGTTGGTACGAATGTGTGACGCAATCGTTGTAACTCAAACGGATTGACCCCGTTAGAAAGTCAATGAAATGTAGTTTTTGAAACTGTCTCTATTTCTTTAGCGCGCTATAACGGCTAGGATTGGTCCCACAGTTAAAAATGACTTATTTATCTTAATTTTTAAATAAAGCGCTACCACAGCGCCCAGTGTAATCGCTGAGTTCCAGCAATCATGTCAAATTAAGAAGAGTTATTTCTTGTAGTCAAAATTGCTCATTTATCACATTTATAAGGTCAAAGTCCAAAATCAGTTCAATTAAGTCGCACAGTCAATCGTTTCACTGTTGAAAGCGATACAACTTAGTAATACGGGAAGAAAATCACTAAATACATGTTGGTGCGAATATGTGACGCAACCGTTGCAACTCAAACGGATTAAAACTGTTAGAAAGTCAATGAAATGTAGTTTTTGAAACTGTCTCTATTTCCTCAGCGCGGACTAACGACTAGGATGCGTCCTACAGTAAAAAATGACTTATTTATCTTAATTTTTAAATAAAGCGCAACCACAGCGCCCTGTGTAATCGCTGAGTTCCAGCAATCTTGTCAAATTAAGAAGAATGTTATTTCTTGTAGTCAAAATCGCTCATTTATTACATTTATAAGGTCGAAGTCCAAAATCAGTTCAATTAAGTCCCACAGTCAATCGTTTCACTGTTGAAAGCGATACAACTTAGTAATATCGGAAAAAAATCACTAAATACTTGTTGGTACGAATGTGTGACGCAACCGTTGTAACTCAAACGGATTGACCCCGTTAGAAAGTCAATGAAATGTAGTTTTTGAAACTGTCTCTATTTCTTTAGCGCGCTATAACGGCTAGGATTGGTCCCACAGTTAAAAATGACTTATTTATCTTAATTTTTAAATAAAGCGCTACCACAGCGCCCAGTGTAATCGCTGAGTTCCAGCAATCATGTCAAATTAAGAAGAGTTATTTCTTGAAGTCAAAATTGCTCATTTATCACATTTATAAGGTCAAAGTCCAAAATCAGTTCAATTAAGTCGCACAGTCAATCGTTTCACTGTTGAAAGCGATACAACTTAGTAATACGGGAAGAAAATCACTAAATACATGTTGGTGCGAATATGTGACGCAACCGTTGCAACTCAAACGGATTAAAACTGTTAGAAAGTCAATGAAATGTAGTTTTTGAAACTGTCTCTATTTCCTCAGCGCGGACTAACGACTAGGATGCGTCCTACAGTAAAAAATGACTTATTTATCTTAATTTTTAAATAAAGCGCAACCACAGCGCCCAGTGTAATCGCTGAGTTCCAGCAATCATGTAAAATTAAGAAGAATGTTATTTCTTGTAGTCAAAATGGCTCACTTATCACATTTATAAGGTCAAAGTCCAAAATCAGTTCAATTAAGTCCCACAGTCAATCGTTTTACTGTTGAAAGCGATACAACTTAGTAATATCGGAAAAAAATCACTAAATTCATGTTGGTACGAATGTGTGACGCAACCGTTGTAACTCAAACGGATTGACACCGTTAGAAAGTCATTGAAATGGAGTTTTCGAAACTGTCTCTATATCTTCAGCGCGCGCTATGGGCTAGGATTGGTCCCACAGTAAAATTGACTTATTTATCTAAATTTTTAAATGAATCACTACCACAGGGTCCAGTGTAATCGCTGAGTTCCTACAATCATGTCAAATTAAGAAGAATGTCATTTCTTAGAGTCCAATTTTCTCACTTATAATATTTATAAGGTCACAGTCTAAAATCAGTTCAATTAAGTCCCACAGTCAATCGTTTCACTGTTAAAAGCGATGCAAACTAGTAATATGAGAAAAATATCGCTAAATACATGTTGGTACAAATATGTGACCCAACCGTTGTAACTCAAACGGACCGACACCGTTAGAACGTCATTGAAATGTAGTTTTTGAAACTGTTGCTAGTTTTTCAGCGCGCGAAAACGGCTACGATTGGTCCCACAGTAAAGAATGACTTATTTATCTAAATTTTTAAATGAAGCGCTACCACAGCGCCCAATCTAATCGCTAAGTTCCGGCATTCACGTCAAATTAAGAAGAATGTTATTTCTTGGAGTGCAATTGTCTCATTTATCACATTTATCAGGTCACAGTCCAAAGTTAGTTGAATTAATTCCCACAGTCAATCGTTTCACTGTTAAAACCAATACAACTTAGTAATATCGGAAGAAAATCACTAGATACATGTTGGTACGAATATGTGACGCAACCGTTGTAACTCAAACGGACTGATACAGTTAGAACGTCATTGAAATGTAGTTTTTGAAACTGTCGCAATTTTTCAGTGCGCGATAACGGCTAGGATTGGTCCCACAGTAAAAAATGACTTATTTATCTAAGTTTTTAAATGAAGCGCTTCCACTGTGCCAAGTGTAATCGCTGAGTTCCAACAATCATGTCAAAATCAGAAAAATGTTTTTTCTTGGAGTCCAGTTGGATCACTTATCACATTTATAAGGTCACAGGCCAAAGCTAGCTCAATTAAGCTCCACAGTCAATCATTTCATTGTTAAAAGCGATATAACTTAGTAATATCGGGAAAAAATCACTAAATACATGTTGGTACAAATGTGTGACGCAACCGTTGTAACTCAAACGGATTGACACCGTTAGAAAGTCAATGAAATGGAGTTTTCGAAACTGTCTCTATATCTTTAGCGCGCGCTAACGGCTATTATTGGTCCCACAGTAAAATTGACTTATTTATCTAAATTTTTAAATGAATCACTACCACAGGGTCCAGTGTAATCGCTGAGTTCCTACAATCATGTCAAATTAAGAAGAATGTCATTTCTTAGAGTCCAATTTTCTCACTTATAATATTTATAAGGTCACAGTCTAAAATCAGTTCAATTAAGTCCCACAGTCAATCGTTTCACTGTTAAAAGCGATGCAAACTAGTAATATGAGAAAAATATCGCTAAATACATGTTGGTACAAATATGTGACCCAACCGTTGTAACTCAAACGGACCGACACCGTTAGAACGTCATTGAAATGTAGATTTTGAAACTGTTGCTAGTTTTTCAGCGCGCGACAACGGCTACGATTGGTCCCACAGTAAAGAATGACTTATTTATCTAAATTTTTAAATGAAGCGCTACCACAGCGCCCAATCTAATCGCTAAGTTCCGGCATTCACGTCAAATTAAGAAGAATGTTATTTCTTGGAGTGCAATTGTCTCATTTATCACATTTATCAGGTCACAGTCCAAAGTTAGTTGAATTAATTCCCACAGTCAATCGTTTCACTGTTAAAACCAATACAACTTAGTAATATCGGAAGAAAATCACTAGATACATGTTGGTACGAATATGTGACGCAACCGTTGTAACTCAAACGGACTGATACAGTTAGAACGTCATTGAAATGTAGTTTTTGAAACTGTCGCAATTTTTCAGTGCGCGATAACGGCTAGGATTGGTCTCACAGTAAAAAATGACTTATTTATCTAAGTTTTTAAATGAAGCGCTTCCACTGTGCCAAGTGTAATCGCTGAGTTCCAACAATCATGTCAAAATCAGAAAAATGTTTTTTCTTGGAGTCCAGTTGGATCACTTATCACATTTATAAGGTCACAGGCCAAAGCTAGCTCAATTAAGCTCCACAGTCAATCATTTCATTGTTAAAAGCGATATAACTTAGTAATATCGGGAAAAAATCACTAAATACATGTTGGTACAAATGTGTGACGCAACCGTTGTAACTCAAACGGATTGACACCGTTAGAAAGTCAATGAAATGGAGTTTTCGAAACTGTCTCTATATCTTTAGCGCGCGCTAACGGCTATTATTGGTCCCACAGTAAAATTGACTTATTTATCTAAATTTTTAAATGAATCACTACCACAGGGTCCAGTGTAATCGCTGAGTTCCTACAATCATGTCAAATTAAGAAGAATGTCATTTCTTAGAGTCCAATTTTCTCACTTATAATATTTATAAGGTCACAGTCTAAAATCAGTTCAATTAAGTCCCACAGTCAATCGTTTCACTGTTAAAAGCGATGCAAACTAGTAATATGAGAAAAATATCGCTAAATACATGTTGGTACAAATATGTGACCCAACCGTTGTAACTCAAACGGACCGACACCGTTAGAACGTCATTGAAATGTAGTTTTTGAAACTGTTGCTAGTTTTTCAGCGCGCGACAACGGCTACGATTGGTCCCACAGTAAAGAATGACTTATTTATCTAAATTTTTAAATGAAGCGCTACCACAGCGCCCAATCTAATCGCTAAGTTCCGGCATTCACGTCAAATTAAGAAGAATGTTATTTCTTGGAGTGCAATTGTCTCATTTATCACATTTATCAGGTCACAGTCCAAAGTTAGTTGAATTAATTCCCACAGTCAATCGTTTTACTGTTAAAACCAATACAACTTAGTAATATCGGAAAAAAATCACTAAATACATGTTGGTACGAATGTGTGACGCAACCGTTGTAACTCAAACGGATTGACACCGTTAGAAAGTCAATGAAATGGAGTTTTCGAAACTGTCTCTATTTCTTCAGCCCGAACTAACGGCTAGGACTAGTCCCACAGTAAAAAATGACTTATTTGTCTTAATTTTTTAATAAAGCGCTACCACAGCGCCCAGCGTAATCGCTGAGTTCCAGCAATCATGTCAAATTAAGAAGAATGTTATTCCTTGGAGACCAATTAGCTCCTTCATCACATTTGTAAGGTCACAGTCCAGAATCATTCAATTAACTCCCACAGTCAATCGTTTCACTGTTAAAAAAAACACAACTTAGTAATATCGGAAGAAAATCACTAAATACATGTTGGTGCGAATATGTGACGCAACCGTTGTAACTCAAACGGATTGACACCGTTAGAAAGTCAATAAAATGTAGTTTTTGAAACTGTCTCTATTTCTTCAATGCGCGATAACGGCTAGGATTGGTCCCACACTAAAAAATAACTTATTTTCTTAATTTTTAAATAAAGCGCTACCACAGCGCCCTGTGTAATCGCTGAGTTCCAGCAATCTTGTCAAATTAAGAAGAATGTTATTTCTTGTAGTCAAAATCGCTCATTTATTACATTTATAAGGTCGAAGTCCAAAATCAGTTCAATTAAGTCCCACAGTCAATCGTTTCACTGTTGAAAGCGATACAACTTAGTAATATCGGAAAAAAATCACTAAATACTTGTTGGTACGAATGTGTGACGCAACCGTTGTAACTCAAACGGATTGACCCCGTTAGAAAGTCAATGAAATGTAGTTTTTGAAACTGTCTCTATTTCTTTAGCGCGCTATAACGGCTAGGATTGGTCCCACAGTTAAAAATGACTTATTTATCTTAATTTTTAAATAAAGCGCTACCACAGCGCCCAGTGTAATCGCTGAGTTCCAGCAATCATGTCAAATTAAGAAGAGTTATTTCTTGTAGTCAAAATTGCTCATTTATCACATTTATAAGGTCAAAGTCCAAAATCAGTTCAATTAAGTCGCACAGTCAATCGTTTCACTGTTGAAAGCGATACAACTTAGTAATACGGGAAGAAAATCACTAAATACATGTTGGTGCGAATATGTGACGCAACCGTTGCAACTCAAACGGATTAAAACTGTTAGAAAGTCAATGAAATGTAGTTTTTGAAACTGTCTCTATTTCCTCAGCGCGGACTAACGACTAGGATGCGTCCTACAGTAAAAAATGACTTATTTATCCTAATTTTTAAATAAAGCGCAACCACAGCGCCCAGTGTAATCGCTGAGTTCCTACAATCATGTCAAATTAAGAAGAATGTCATTTCTTAGAGTCCAATTGTCTCATTTATCACATTTATCAGGTCACAGTCCAAAGTTAGTTAAATTAATTCCCACAGTCAATCGTTTCACTGTTAAAACCAATACAACTTAGTAATATCGGAAGAAAATCACTAGATACGTGTTGGTACTAATATGTGACGCAACCGTTGTAACTCAAACGGACTGATACAGTTAGAACGTCATTGAAATGTAGTTTTTGAAACTGTCGCAATTTTTCAGCGCGCGATAACGGCTAGGATTGATCCCACAGTAAAAAATGACTTATTTATCTAAGTTTTTAAATGAAGCGCTTCCACTGCGCCAAGTGTAATCGCGGAGTTCCAACAATCATGTTAAATTAAGAAGAATGTAATTTGTTGTAGTCAAACTGGCTCATTTATCACAAATATGAGGTCAAAGACTAAAATCAGTTCACTTAAGTCCCACAGTCAAACGTTTCACTGTTAAAAGCGATGCAACCTAGTAATATCCGAATACTATCGCTAAATAAAACCACTGTAACTCAAACGGATTTATACCGTTAGTAAGTCAATGAAATATAGCCTTTGGAACTGTTCCTATTTATTCAGCACGTGCTAACGGCCAGGATTGGTCCCCCAGTAAAATTGACTTATTTATCTAAATTTTTAAATGAATCACTACCGCAGGGTCCAGTGTAGTCGCTGAGTTCCTACAATCATGTCAAATTAAGAAGAATGTCATTTCTTGGAGACCAATTAGCTCATTCATCACATTTATAAGATCACAGTCCAGAATAAGTTCAATTAATTCCCACAGTCAATCGTTTCACTGTTAAAACCAATACAACTTAGAACTATCGGAAGAAAATCACTAGATACGTGTTGGTGCGAATTTGTGACGCAACCGTTGTAACTCCACCGGATTGACACCGTTAGAAAGTCAATGAAATGTAGTTTTTGAAACTCTCTCTATTTCTTCAATGCGCTATAACGGCTAGGATTGGTCCCACACTTATAAATAACTTATTTTCTTAATTTTTAAATAAAGCGATACCACAGAGCCTAGTGTACTCGCTGAATTCCAGCAATCATGTCGAATTAAGAAGAATGTTATTCTTGAAGTCCAATTGGCTCATTTATCGCATTCATAAGGTTACAGTCCAGAATCAGTTCAATTAAGTCCCACAGTCAATCGTTTCACTGTTAAAAGCAATACAACTTAGTAATATCGGAAAAAAATCACTAAATACATGTTGGTACGAATATGTGACGACAATGTTGTAACTCAAACGAATGGACACCGTTAGAAAATCAATGAAATGTAGTTTTTGAAACTGTCTCTATTTCTTCAGCCCGAACTAACGGCTAGGACTAGTCCCACAGTAAAAAATGACTGATTTGTCTTAATTTTTTAATAAAGCGCTACCACAGCGCCCAGCGTAATCGCTGAGTTCCAGCAATCATGTTAAATTAAGAAGAGTGTTATTTGTTGTAGTCAAACTGGCTCATTTATCACAATTATAAGGTCAAAGACTAAAATCAGTTCACTTAAGTCCCACAGTCAAACGTTTCACTGTTAAAAGCGATGCAACCTAGTAATATCCGAATACTATCGCTAAATAAAACCTCTGTAACTCAAACGGATTTATACCGTTAGTAAGTCAATGAAATATAGCCTTTGGAACTGTTCCTATTTATTCAGCACGTGCTAACGGCTAGGTTTGGTCCCCCAGTAAGAAAAATTTTATTTATCTAAGTTTTTAAATAAAGCGCTACCACAGCACCCAGTGTAATCGCTGAGTTCCAGCAGTCATGTCAAATTAAGAAGAATGTTATTTCTTGTAGTCAAAAGTGCTCATTTATCACATTTATCAGGTCAAAGTCCAAAATCAGTTCAATTAAGTCGCACAGTCAATCGTTTCACTGTTGAAAGCGATACAACTTAGTAATACGGGAAGAAAATCACTAAATACATGTTGGTGCGAATATGTGACGCAACCGTTGCAACTCAAACGGATTAAAACTGTTAGAAAGTCAATGAAATGTAGTTTTTGAAACTGTCTCTATTTCCTCAGCGCGGACTAACGACTAGGATGCGTCCTACAGTAAAAAATGACTTATTTATCTTAATTTTTAAATAAAGCGCAACCACAGCGCCCAGTGTAATCGCTGAGTTCCAGCAATCATGTAAAATTAAGAAGAATGTTATTTCTTGTAGTCAAAATGGCTCACTTATCACATTTATAAGGTCAAAGTCCAAAATCAGTTCAATTAAGTCCCACAGTCAATCGTTTTACTGTTGAAAGCGATACAACTTAGTAATATCGGAAAAAAATCACTAAATTCATGTTGGTACGAATGTGTGACGCAACCGTTGTAACTCAAACGGATTGACACCGTTAGAAAGTCATTGAAATGGAGTTTCCGAAACTGTCTCTATATCTTCAGCGCGCGCTATGGGCTAGGATTGGTCCCACAGTAAAATTGACTTATTTATCTAAATTTTTAAATGAATCACTACCACAGCGCCCAATCTAATCGCTAAGTTCCGGCATTCACGTCAAATTAAGAAGAATGTTATTTCTTGGAGTGCAATTGTCTCATTTATCACATTTATCAGGTCACAGTCCAAAGTTAGTTGAATTAATTCCCACAGTCAATCGTTTCACTGTTAAAACCAATACAACTTAGTAATATCGGAAGAAAATCACTAGATACATGTTGGTACGAATATGTGACGCAACCGTTGTAACTCAAACGGACTGATACAGTTAGAACGTCATTGAAATGTAGTGTTTGAAACTGTCGCAATTTTTCAGTGCGCGATAACGGCTAGGATTGGTCCCACAGTAAAAAATGACTTATTTATCTAAGTTTTTAAATGAAGCGCTTCCACTGTGCCAAGTGTAATCGCTGAGTTCCAACAATCATGTCAAAATAAGAAGAATGTTTTTTCTTGGAGTCCAGTTGGATCACTTATCACATTTATAAGGTCACAGGCCAAAGCTAGCTCAATTAAGCTCCACAGTCAATCATTTCATTGTTAAAAGCGATATAACTTAGTAATATCGGGAAAAAATCACTAAATACATGTTGGTACGAATGTGTGACGCAACCGTTGTAACTCAAACGGATTGACACCGTTAGAAAGTCAATGAAATGGAGTTTTCGAAACTGTCTCTATATCTTTAGCGCGCGCTAACGGCTATTATTGGTCCCACAGTAAAATTGACTTATTTATCTAAATTTTTAAATGAATCACTACCACAGGGTCCAGTGTAATCTCTGAGTTCCTACAATCATGTCAAATTAAGAAGAATGTCATTTCTTAGAGTCCAATTTTCTCACTTATAACATTTATAAAGTCACAGTCCAAAATCAGTTCAATTAAGTCCCACAGTCAATCGTTTCACTGTTAAAAGCGATGCAAACTAGTAATATGAGAAAAATATCGCTAAATACATGTTGGTGCAAATATGTGACCCAACCGTTGTAACTCAAACGGACTGAAACCGTTAGAACGTCATTGAAATGTAGTTTTTGAAACTGTCGCTATTTTTTCAGCGCGCGACAACGGCTACGATTGGTCTCACAGTAAAGAATGACTTATTTATCTAAATTTTTAAATAAAGCGCTACCACAGCGCCCAATGTAATCGCTAAGTTCCGGCATTCACGTTAAATTAAGAAGAATGTTATTTCTTGGAGTCCAATTGTCTCATTTATCACATTTATCAGGTCACAGTCCAAAGTTAGTTGAATTAATTCCCACAGTCAATCGTTTCACTGTTAAAACCAATACAACTTAGTAATATCAGAAAAAAATCACTAAATACATGTTGGTACGAATGTGTGACGCAACCGTTGTAACTCAAACGGATTAAAACTGTTAGAAAGTCAATGAAATGTAGTTTTTGAAACTGTCTCTATTTCCTCAGCGCGGACTAACGACTAGGATGCGTCCTACAGTAAAAAATGACTTATTTATCCTAATTTTTAAATAAAGCGCAACCACAGCGCCCAGTGTAATCGCTGAGTTCCTACAATCATGTCAAATTAAGAAGAATGTCATTTCTTAGAGTCCAATTGTCTCATTTATCACATTTATCAGGTCACAGTCCAAAGTTAGTTAAATTAATTCCCACAGTCAATCGTTTCACTGTTAAAACCAATACAACTTAGTAATATCGGAAGAAAATCACTAGATACGTGTTGGTACTAATATGTGACGCAACCGTTGTAACTCAAACGGACTGATACAGTTAGAACGTCATTGAAATGTAGTTTTTGAAACTGTCGCAATTTTTCAGCGCGCGATAACGGCTAGGATTGATCCCACAGTAAAAAATGACTTATTTATCTAAGTTTTTAAATGAAGCGCTTCCACTGCGCCAAGTGTAATGGCTGAGTTCCAACAATCATGTTAAATTAAGAAGAATGTAATTTGTTGTAGTCAAACTGGCTCATTTATCACAAATATGAGGTCAAAGACTAAAATCAGTTCACTTAAGTCCCACAGTCAAACGTTTCACTGTTAAAAGCGATGCAACCTAGTAATATCCGAATACTATCGCTAAATAAAACCACTGTAACTCAAACGGATTTATACCGTTAGTAAGTCAATGAAATATAGCCTTTGGAACTGTTCCTATTTATTCAGCACGTGCTAACGGCCAGGATTGGTCCCCCAGTAAAATTGACTTATTTATCTAAATTTTTAAATGAATCACTACCGCAGGGTCCAGTGTGGTCGCTGAGTTCCTACAATCATGTCAAATTAAGAAGAATGTCATTTCTTGGAGACCAATTAGCTCATTCATCACATTTATAAGATCACAGTCCAGAATAAGTTCAATTAATTCCCACAGTCAATCGTTTCACTGTTAAAACCAATACAACTTAGAACTATCGGAAGAAAATCACTAGATACGTGTTGGTGCGAATTTGTGACGCAACCGTTGTAACTCCACCGGATTGACACCGTTAGAAAGTCAATGAAATGTAGTTTTTGAAACTCTCTCTATTTCTTCAATGCGCTATAACGGCTAGGATTGGTCCCACACTTATAAATAACTTATTTTCTTAATTTTTAAATAAAGCGATACCACAGAGCCTAGTGTACTCGCTGAATTCCAGCAATCATGTCGAATTAGGAAGAATGTTATTCTTGAAGTCCAATTGGCTCATTTATCGCATTCATAAGGTTACAGTCCAGAATCAGTTCAATTAAGTCCCACAGTCAATCGTTTCACTGTTAAAAGCAATACAACTTAGTAATATCGGAAAAAAATCACTAAATACATGTTGGTACGAATATGTGACGACAATGTTGTAACTCAAACGAATGGACACCGTTAGAAAATCAATGAAATGTAGTTTTTGAAACTGTCTCTATTTCTTCAGCCCGAACTAACGGCTAGGACTAGTCCCACAGTAAAAAATGACTGATTTGTCTTAATTTTTTAATAAAGCGCTACCACAGCGCCCAGCGTAATAGCTGAGTTCCAGCAATCATGTTAAATTAAGAAGAGTGTTATTTGTTGTAGTCAAACTGGCTCATTTATCACAATTATAAGGTCAAAGACTAAAATCAGTTCACTTAAGTCCCACAGTCAAACGTTTCACTGTTAAAAGCGATGCAACCTAGTAATATCCGAATACTATCGCTAAATAAAACCTCTGTAACTCAAACGGATTTATACCGTTAGTAAGTCAATGAAATATAGCCTTTGGAACTGTTCCTATTTATTCAGCACGTGCTAACGGCTAGGTTTGGTCCCCCAGTAAGAAAAATTTTATTTATCTAAGTTTTTAAATAAAGCGCTACCACAGCACCCAGTGTAATCGCTGAGTTCCAGCAGTCATGTCAAATTAAGAAGAATGTTATTTCTTGTAGTCAAAAGTGCTCATTTATCACATTTATCAGGTCAAAGTCCAAAATCAGTTCAATTAAGTCGCACAGTCAATCGTTTCACTGTTGAAAGCGATACAACTTAGTAATACGGGAAGAAAATCACTAAATACATGTTGGTGCGAATATGTGACGCAACCGTTGCAACTCAAACGGATTAAAACTGTTAGAAAGTCAATGAAATGTAGTTTTTGAAACTGTCTCTATTTCCTCAGCGCGGACTAACGACTAGGATGCGTCCTACAGTAAAAAATGACTTATTTATCTTAATTTTTAAATAAAGCGCAACCACAGCGCCCAGTGTAATCGCTGAGTTCCAGCAATCATGTAAAATTAAGAAGAATGTTATTTCTTGTAGTCAAAATGGCTCACTTATCACATTTATAAGGTCAAAGTCCAAAATCAGTTCAATTAAGTCCCACAGTCAATCGTTTTACTGTTGAAAGCGATACAACTTAGTAATATCGGAAAAAAATCACTAAATTCATGTTGGTACGAATGTGTGACGCAACCGTTGTAACTCAAACGGATTGACACCGTTAGAAAGTCATTGAAATGGAGTTTTCGAAACTGTCTCTATATCTTCAGCGCGCGCTATGGGCTAGGATTGGTCCCACAGTAAAATTGACTTATTTATCTAAATTTTTAAATGAATCACTACCACAGGGTCCAGTGTAATCGCTGAGTTCCTACAATCATGTCAAATTAAGAAGAATGTCATTTCTTAGAGTCCAATTTTCTCACTTATAATATTTACAAGGTCACAGTCTAAAATCAGTTCAATTAAGTCCCACAGTCAATCGTTTCACTGTTAAAAGCGATGCAAACTATTAATATGAGAAAAATATCGCTAAATACATGTTGGTACAAATATGTGACCCAACCGTTGTAACTCAAACGGACTGACACCGTTAGAACGTCATTGAAATGTAGTTTTTGAAACTGTTGCTATTTTTTCAGCGCGCGACAACGGCTACGATTGGTCCCACAGTAAAGAATGACTTATTTATCTAAATTTTTAAATGAAGCGCTACCACAGCGCCCAATCTAATCGCTAAGTTCCGGCATTCACGTCAAATTAAGAAGAATGTTATTTCTTGGAGTGCAATTGTCTCATTTATCACATTTATCAGGTCACAGTCCAAAGTTAGTTGAATTAATTCCCACAGTCAATCGTTTCACTGTTAAAACCAATACAACTTAGTAATATCGGAAGAAAATCACTAGATACATGTTGGTACGAATATGTGACGCAACCGTTGTAACTCAAACGGACTGATACAGTTAGAACGTCATTGAAATGTAGTGTTTGAAACTGTCGCAATTTTTCAGTGCGCGATAACGGCTAGGATTGGTCCCACAGTAAAAAATGACTTATTTATCTAAGTTTTTAAATGAAGCGCTTCCACTGTGCCAAGTGTAATCGCTGAGTTCCAACAATCATGTCAAAATAAGAAGAATGTTTTTTCTTGGAGTCCAGTTGGATCACTTATCACATTTATAAGGTCACAGGCCAAAGCTAGCTCAATTAAGCTCCACAGTCAATCATTTCATTGTTAAAAGCGATATAACTTAGTAATATCGGGAAAAAATCACTAAATACATGTTGGTACGAATGTGTGACGCAACCGTTGTAACTCAAACGGATTGACACCGTTAGAAAGTCAATGAAATGGAGTTTTCGAAACTGTCTCTATATCTTTAGCGCGCGCTAACGGCTATTATTGGTCCCACAGTAAAATTGACTTATTTATCTAAATTTTTAAATGAATCACTACCACAGGGTCCAGTGTAATCTCTGAGTTCCTACAATCATGTCAAATTAAGAAGAATGTCATTTCTTAGAGTCCAATTTTCTCACTTATAACATTTATAAAGTCACAGTCCAAAATCAGTTCAATTAAGTCCCACAGTCAATCGTTTCACTGTTAAAAGCGATGCAAACTAGTAATATGAGAAAAATATCGCTAAATACATGTTGGTGCAAATATGTGACCCAACCGTTGTAACTCAAACGGACTGAAACCGTTAGAACGTCATTGAAATGTAGTTTTTGAAACTGTCGCTATTTTTTCAGCGCGCGACAACGGCTACGATTGGTCTCACAGTAAAGAATGACTTATTTATCTAAATTTTTAAATAAAGCGCTACCACAGCGCCCAATGTAATCGCTAAGTTCCGGCATTCACGTTAAATTAAGAAGAATGTTATTTCTTGGAGTCCAATTGTCTCATTTATCACATTTATCAGGTCACAGTCCAAAGTTAGTTGAATTAATTCCCACAGTCAATCGTTTCACTGTTAAAACCAATACAACTTAGTAATATCGGAAAAAAATCACTAAATACATGTTGGTACGAATGTGTGACGCAACCGTTGTAACTCAAACGGATTGACACCGTTAGAAAGTCAATGAAATGGAGTTTTCGAAACTGTCTCTATTTCTTCAGCCCGAACTAACGGCTAGGACTAGTCCCACAGTAAAAAATGACTTATTTGTCTTAATTTTTTAATAAAGCGCTACCACAGCGCCCAGCGTAATCGGTGAGTTCCAGCAATCATGTCAAATTAAGAAGAATGTTATTCCTTGGAGACCAATTAGCTCCTTCATCACATTTGTAAGGTCACAGTCCAGAATCATTCAATTAACTCCCACAGTCAATCGTTTCACTGTTAAAAAAAACACAACTTAGTAATATCGGAAGAAAATCACTAAATACATGTTGGTGCGAATATGTGACGCAACCGTTGTAACTCAAACGGATTGACACCGTTAGAAAGTCAATAAAATGTAGTTTTTGAAACTGTCTCTATTTCTTCAATGCGCGATAACGGCTAGGATTGGTCCCACACTAAAAAATAACTTATTTTCTTAATTTTTAAATAAAGCGCTACCACAGCGCCCTGTGTAATCGCTGAGTTCCAGCAATCTTGTCAAATTAAGAAGAATGTTATTTCTTGTAGTCAAAATCGCTCATTTATTACATTTATAAGGTCGAAGTCCAAAATCAGTTCAATTAAGTCCCACAGTCAATCGTTTCACTGTTGAAAGCGATACAACTTAGTAATATCGGAAAAAAATCACTAAATACTTGTTGGTACGAATGTGTGACGCAACCGTTGTAACTCAAACGGATTGACCCCGTTAGAAAGTCAATGAAATGTAGTTTTTGAAACTGTCTCTATTTCTTTAGCGCGCTATAACGGCTAGGATTGGTCCCACAGTTAAAAATGACTTATTTATCTTAATTTTTAAATAAAGCGCTACCACAGCGCCCAGTGTAATCGCTGAGTTCCAGCAATCATGTCAAATTAAGAAGAGTTATTTCTTGTTGTCAAAATTGCTCATTTATCACATTTATAAAGTCACAGTCCAAAATCAGTTCAATTAAGTCCCACAGTCAATCGTTTCACTGTTAAAAGCGATGCAAACTAGTAATATGAGAAAAATATCGCTAAATACATGTTGGTGCAAATATGTGACCCAACCGTTGTAACTCAAACGGACTGAAACCGTTAGAACGTCATTGAAATGTAGTTTTTGAAACTGTCGCTATTTTTTCAGCGCGCGACAACGGCTACGATTGGTCTCACAGTAAAGAATGACTTATTTATCTAAATTTTTAAATAAAGCGCTACCACAGCGCCCAATGTAATCGCTAAGTTCCGGCATTCACGTTAAATTAAGAAGAATGTTATTTCTTGGAGTCCAATTGTCTCATTTATCACATTTATCAGGTCACAGTCCAAAGTTAGTTGAATTAATTCCCACAGTCAATCGTTTCACTGTTAAAACCAATACAACTTAGTAATATCGGAAAAAAATCACTAAATACATGTTGGTACGAATGTGTGACGCAACCGTTGTAACTCAAACGGATTGACACCGTTAGAAAGTCAATGAAATGGAGTTTTCGAAACTGTCTCTATTTCTTCAGCCCGAACTAACGGCTAGGACTAGTCCTACAGTAAAAAATGACTTATTTGTCTTAATTTTTTAATAAAGCGCTACCACAGCGCCAAGCGTAATCGGTGAGTTCCAGCAATCATGTCAAATTAAGAAGAATGTTATTCCTTGGAGACCAATTAGCTCCTTCATCACATTTGTAAGGTCACAGTCCAGAATCATTCAATTAACTCCCACAGTCAATCGTTTCACTGTTAAAAAAAACACAACTTAGTAATATCGGAAGAAAATCACTAAATACATGTTGGTGCGAATATGTGACGCAACCGTTGCAACTCAAACGGATTAAAACTGTTAGAAAGTCAATGAAATGTAGTTTTTGAAACTGTCTCTATTTCCTCAGCGCGGACTAACGACTAGGATGCGTCCTACAGCAAAAAATTACTTATTTATCTTAATTTTTAAATAAAGCGCAACCACA
This sequence comes from Hydractinia symbiolongicarpus, assembly GCF_029227915.1. Lineage (NCBI taxonomy): Eukaryota > Metazoa > Cnidaria > Hydrozoa > Anthoathecata > Hydractiniidae > Hydractinia > Hydractinia symbiolongicarpus. Next base: position 7,386,313 of record NC_079877.1, on the reverse strand, counting down.
GCGCCCAGTGTAATCTCTGAGTTCCTACAATCATGTCAAATTAAGAAGAATGTCATTTCTTAGAGTCCAATTTTCTCACTTATAATATTTATAAGGTCACAGTCTAAAATCAGTTCAATTAAGTCCCACAGTCAACCGTTTCACTGTTAAAAGCGATACAACTTAGTAATATCGGAAAAAAATCACTAAATACTTGTTGGTACGAATGTGTGACGCAACCGTTGTAACTCAAACGGATTGACCCCGTTAGAAAGTCAATGAAATGTAGTTTTTGAAACTGTGTCTATTTCTTTAGCGCGCTATAACGGCTAGGATTGGTCCCACAGTTAAAAATGACTTATTTATCTTAATTTTTAAATAAAGCGCTACCACAGCGCCCAGTGTAATCGCTGAGTTCCAGCAATCATGTCAAATTAAGAAGAGTTATTTCTTGTAGTCAAAATTGCTCATTTATCACATTTATAAGGTCAAAGTCTAAAATCAGTTCAATTAAGTCGCACAGTCAATCGTTTCACTGTTGAAAGCGATACAACTTAGTAATACGGGAAGAAAATCACTAAATACATGTTGGTGCGAATATGTGACGCAACCGTTGCAACTCAAACGGATTAAAACTGTTAGAAAGTCAATGAAATGTAGTTTTTGAAACTGTCTCTATTTCCTCAGCGCGGACTAACGACTAGGATGCGTCCTACAGCAAAAAATTACTTATTTATCTTAATTTTTAAATAAAGCGCAACCACAGCGCCCAGTGTAATCTCTGAGTTCCTACAATCATGTCAAATTAAGAAGAATGTCATTTCTTAGAGTCCAATTTTCTCACTTATAATATTTATAAGGTCACAGTCTAAAATCAGTTCAATTAAGTCCCACAGTCAACCGTTTCACTGTTAAAAGCGATGCAAACTAGTAATATGAGAAAAATATCGCTAAATACATGTTGGTACAAATATGTGACCCAACCGTTGTAACTCAAACGGACTGACACCGTTAGAACTTCATTGAAATGTAGTTTTTGAAACTGTTGCTATTTTTTCAGCGCGCGACAACGGCTACGATTGGTCCCACAGTAAAGAATGACTTATTTATCTAAATTTTTAAATGAAGCACTACCACAGCGCCCAGTGTAATCGCTGAGTTCCAGCAATCATGTCAAATTAAAAAGAATGTTATTTCTTGTAGTCAAAATTGCTCATTTATCACATTTATCAGGTCAAAGTCCAAAATCAGTTCAATTAAGTCCCACAGTCAATCGTTTCACTGTTGATAGCGATACAACTTAGTAATACCGGAAGAAAATCATTAAATACAAGTTGGTACGAATTTGTGACGCAACCGTTGTAACTCAAACGGATTGACACCGTTAGAAAGTCAATGAAATAGAGTTTTCGAAACTGTCTCTATGTCTTTAGCGCGCGCTAACGGCTATTATTGGTCCCACAGTAAAATTGACTTATTTATCTAATTTTTTAAATGAATCACTACCACAGGGCCCAGTGTAATCGCTGAGTTCCTACAATCATGTCAAATTAAGAAAAATGTCATTTCTTAGAGTCCAATTTCCTCACTTAAAACATTTGTAAGGTCACAGTCCAAAATCAGTTCAATTAAGTCCCACAGTCAATCGTTTCACTGTTAAAAGCGATGCAAACTAGTAATATGAGAAAAATATCGCTAAATACATGTTGGTACAAATATGTGACCCAACCGTTGTAACTCAAACGGACTGACACCGTTAAAACGTCATTGAAATGTAGTTTTTGAAACTGTCGCAATTTTTCAGCGCGCGATAACGGCTAGGATTAGTCCCACAGAAAAAAATGACTTATTTATCTAAGTTTTTAAATGAAGCGCTTCCACTGCGCCAAGTGTAATCGCTGAGTTCCAACAATCATGTCAAAAGAAGAAGAATGTTATTTCTTGGAGTCCAGTTGGCCCACTTATCACATTTATAAGGTCACAGGCCAAAGCTAGCTCAATTAAGCTCCACAGTCAATCATTTCATTGTTAAAAGCGATATAACTTAGTAATATCGGAAAAATGTCACTAAATACATGTTGTACGAATATGTGACGCAACCGTTGTAACTCAAACGGATTGATATCGCCAAAAAACCAATTAAATGTAGTTTTTGAGAATGCCTCTATTTTTTTGCCGCGTGCTAACGGCGAGGATTGGTCCTGCAGTAAAAAAAACTGATTTATCTAAATTTTTAAAAAAAGCACTACCACAAAGCATTGTGTACTCGCTGAATTCAACAAATAATGTCGAATTAAGAAGAATGTTATTCCTTGGAGTCCAATTCGCTCATTTATAACATTTATAAGGTCACAGTCCAGAATCAGTTCAAATAAGTCCCACAGTCAATCGTTTCACTGTTAAAAGCGATACAACTTAGTAATATCGGAAAAAAATCACTAAATACATGTTGGTACGAATATGTGACGACACCGTTGTAACTTAAACGGATTGACACCGTTAGAAAGTCAAAGAAATGTAGTTTTTGAAACTGTCTCTATTTCTTCAGCTCGCGCTAACGGCTAGGACTGGTCCCACAGTAAAAAATGACTTATTTATCTTAATTTTCAAATAAAGCGCTACCACAGCGCCCAGTGTAATCGCTGAGTTCCAGCAATCATGCCAAATTAAGAAGAATGTTATTTCTTGTAGTCAAAATTGCTCATTTATCACATTTATAAGGTCAAAGTCCAAAATCAGTTCAATTAAGTCCCACAGTCAATCGTTTCACTGTTGAAAGCGATACAACTTAGTAATACCGGAAGAAAATCAATAAATACATGTTAGTGCAAATATGCGACGCAACCGTTGCAACTCAAACGGATTAAAACTGTTAGAAAGTCAATGAAATGTAGTTTTTGAAACTGTCTCTATTTCTTCAGCGCGAACAAACGACTAGGATTCGTCCCACAGTAAAAAATGACTTATTTCTCTTAATTTTTAAATAAAGCGCAACCACAGCGCCCAGTGTAATCGCTGAGTTCCAGCAATCGTGTAAAATTAAGAAGAATGTCATTTCTCAGAGTCCAATTTTCTCACTTATAACATTTATAAGATCACAGTCCAAAATCAGTTCAATTAAGTCCCACAGTCAATCGTTTCACTGTTAAAAGCGATGCAAACTAGTAATATGAGAAAAGTATCGCTAAATACATGTTGGTACAAATATGTGTCCTAACCGTTGTAACTCAAACGGACTGACACAGTTGGAACGTCATTGAAATGTAGTTTTTGAAACTGTCGCTATTTTTTCAGCGCGCGACACGGCTACGATTGGTCCCACAGTAAAGAATGACTTATTTATCTAAATTTTTAAATGAAGCGCTACCACAGCGCCCAGTGTAATCGCTGAGTTCCAGCAATCATGTCAAATTAAAAAGAATGTTATTTCTTGTAGTCAAAATTGCTCATTTATCACATTTATAAGGTCAAAGTCCAAAATCAGTTCAATTAAGTCCCACAGTCAATCGTTTCACTGTTGAAAGCGATACAACTTAGTAATACCGGAAGAAAATCACTAAATACAAGTTGGTACGAATTTGTGACGCAACCGTTGTAACTCAAACGGATTGACACCGTTAGAAAGTCAATGAAATGGAGTTTTCGAAACTGTTTCTATGTCTTTAGTGCGCGCTGACGGCTATTATTGGTCCCACAGTAAAATTGACTTATTTATCTAAATTTTTAAATGAATCACTACCACAGGGCCCAGTGTAATCGCTGAGTTCCTACAATCATGTCAAATTAAGAAGAATGTCATTTCTTAGAGTCCAATTTCCTCACTTAAAACATTTGTAACGTCACAGTCCAAAATCAGTTCAATTAAGTCCCACAGTCAATCGTTTCACTGTTAAAAGCGATGCAAACTAGTAATATGAGAAAAATATTGCTAAATGCATGTTGGTACAAATATGTGACCCAACCGTTGTAACTCAAACGGACTGACACCGTTAGAACGTCATTGAAATGTAGTTTTTGAAACTGTCGCAATTTTTCAGCGCGCGATAACGGCTAGGATTAGTCCCACAGTAAAAAATGACTTATTTATCTAAGTTTTTAAATGAAGCGCTTCCACTGCGCCAAGTGTAATCGCTGAGTTCCAACAATCATGTCAAAAGAAGAAGAATGTTATTTCTTGGAGTCCAGTTGGCCCACTTATCACATTTATAAGGTCACAGGCCAAAGATAGCTCAATTAAGCTCCACAGTCAATCATTTCATTGTTAAAAGCGATATTACTTGGTAATATCGGAAAAATGTCACTAAATACATGTTGTACGAATATGTGACGCAACCGTTGTAACTCAAACGGATTGATACCGCCAAAAAACCAATTAAATGTAGTTTTTGAGAATGCCTCTATTTTTTTGCCGCGTGCTAACGGCCAGGATTGGTCCCGCAGTAAAAAAAAACTGATTTATCTAAATTTTTTTAAAAAGCACTACCACAAAGCATTGTGTACTCGTTGAATTCAACAAATCATGTCGAATTAAGAAGAATGTTATTCCTTGGAGTCCAATTCGTTCATTTATAACATTTATAAGGTCACAGTCCAGAATCAGTTCAAATAAGTCCCACAGTCAATCGTTTCACTGTTAAAAGCGATACAACTTAGTAATATCGGAAAAAAATCACTAAATACATGTTGGTACGAATATGTGACGACACCGTTGTAACTCAAACGGATTGACACCGTTAGAAAGTCAATGAAATGTAGTTTTTGAAACTGTCTCTATCTCTTCAGCGCGCGCTAACGGCTAGGACTGGTCCTACAGTAAAAAATGACTTATTTATCTTAATTTTTAAATAAATCGCTACCACAGCGCCCAGTGTAATCGCTGAGTTCCAGCAATCATGTCAAATTAAGAAGAATGTTATTTCTTGTAGTCAAAATTTCTCATTTATCACATTTATAAGGTCAAAGTCCAAAATCAGTTCAATTAAGTCCCACAGTCAATCGTTTCACTGTTGAAAGCGATACAACTAAGTAATACCGGAAGGAAATCACCAAATGCATGTTGGTGCGAATATGTGACGCAACCGTTGCAACTCAAACGGATTAAAACTGTTAGAAAGTCAATGAAATGTAGTTTTTGAAACTGTCTCTATTTCTTCAGCGCGAACAAACGACTAGGATTCGTCCCACAGTTAAAAATGACTTATTTATTTTAATTTTTAAATAAAGCGCAACCACAGCGCCCAGTGTAATCGCTAAGTTCCGGCATTCACGTCAAATTAAGAAGTAGTCAAAATTGCTCATTTATCACATTTATAAGGTCAAAGTCCAAAATCAGTTCAATTAAGTCCCACAGTCAATCGTTTCACTGTTGAAAGCGATACAACTTAGTAATACCGGAAGAAAATCACTAAATACAAGTTGGTACGAATGTGTGACGCAACCGTCGGAACTCAAACGGATTGACACCGTGAGAAAGTCAATGAAATGGAGTTTTCGAAACTCTCTCTATATCTTCAGCGCGCTAACGGCTAGGATTGGTCTCACAGTAAAATTGACTTATTTATCTAAATTTTTAAATGAATCACTACCACAGGGTCCAGTGTAATCGCTGAGTTCCTACAATCATGTCAAATTAAGAAGAATGTCATTTCTTAGTGTCCAATTTTTTCACTTATAACATTTATAAGGTCACAGTCAAAAATCAGTTCAATTAAGTCCCACAGTCAATCGTTTCACTGTTAAAAGCGATGCAAACTAGTAATATGAGAAAAATATCGCTAAATACATGTTAGTACAAATATGTGACCCAACCGTTCTAACTCAAACGAACTGACACCGTTAGAACGTCATTGAAATGTAGTTTTTGAAACTGTCGCTATTTTTTCAGCGCGAGACAACGGCTACGATTGGTCCCACAGTAAAGAATGACTTATTTATCTAAATTTTTAAATGAAGCGCTACCACAGCGCCCAATGTAATCGCTAAGTTCCGGCATTCAAGTCAAATTAAGAAGAATAAGATTTCTTGGAGTCCAATTGTCTCATTTATCACATTTATCAGGTCACAGTCCAAAGTTAGTTGAATTAATTCCCACAGTCAATCGTTTCACTGTTAAAACCAATACAACTTAGTAATATCGGAAGAAAATCACTTGATACATGTTGGTACGAATATGTGACGCAACCGTTGTAACTCAAACGTACTGATACAGTTAGAACGTCATTGAAATGTAGTTTTTGAAACTGTCGCAATTTTTCAGCGGGCGATAACGGCTAGGATTGGTCCCACAGTAAAAAATGACTTATTTATCTAAGTTTTTAAATGAAGCGCTTCCACTGCGCCAAGTGTAATCGCTGAGTTCCATCAATCATGTCAAAATAAGAACAATGTTATTTCTTGGAGTCCAGTTGACTCACTTATCACATTTATAAGGTCACAGGCAAAAGCTAGCTCAATTAAGCTCCACAGTGAATCATTTCATTGTTAAAAGCGATATAACTTAGTAATATCGAAAAAAAATCACTAAATACATGTTGGTACGAATGTGTGACGCAACCGTTGTAACTCAAACGGATTGACACTGTTAGAAAGTCGATGAAATGGAGTTTTCGAAACTGTCTCTATATCTTTAGCGCGCTAACGGCTATTATTGGTCCCACAGTAAAATTGACTTATTTATCTAAATTTTTAAATGAATCACTACCACAGGGTCCAATGTAATCGCTGAGTTCCTACAATCATGTCAAATTAAAAAAAATGTTATTTCTTGTAGTCAAAATTGCTCATTTATCACATTTATAAGGTCAAAGTCCAAAATCAGTTCAATTAAGTCCCACAGTGAATCGTTTCACTGTTGAAAGCGATACAACTTAGTAATACCGGAACAAAATCACTAAATACAAGTTGGTACGAATGTGTGACGCAACCGTTGTAACTCAAACGGATTGACACCGTTAGGAAGTCAATGAAATGGAGTTTTCGAAACTGTCTCTATCTCTTCAGCAATTTTTAAATGAATCACTACCACAGAGCCTAATGTAATCGCTGAATTCCAGCAATCATGTCAAATTAAGGAGAATGTTATTCCTTGGAGACCAATTAGCTCCTTCATCACATTTGTAAGGTCACAGTCCAGAATCATTCAATTAACTCCCACAGTCAATCGTTTCACTGTTAAAAAAAACACAACTTAGTAATATCGGAAGAAAATCACTAAATACATGTTGGTACGAATGTGTGACGCAACCGTTGTAACTCAAACAGATTGACACCGTTAGAAAGTCAATGAAATGGAGTTTTCGAAACTGTCTCTATATCTTTAGCGAGCACTAACGGCTATTATTGGTCCCACAGTAAAATTGACTTATTTATCTAAATTTTTAAATGAATCACTACCGCAGGGTCCAGTGTAGTCGCTGAGTTCCTACAATCATGTCAAATTAAGAAGAATGTCATTTCTTGGAGACCAATTAGCTCATTCATCACATTTATAAGATCACAGTCCAGAATAAGTTCAATTAATTCCCACAGTCAATCGTTTCACTGTTAAAAAAATACAACTTAAAACTATCGGAAGAAAATCATTAAATACATGTTGGTGCGAATTTGTGACGCAACCGTTGTAACTCCACCGGATTGACACCGTTAGAAAGTCAATGAAATGTAGTTTTTGAAACTCTCTCTATTTCTTCAATGCGCGATAACGGCTAGGATTGGTCCCATACTTATAAATAACTTATTTTCTTAATTTTTAAATAAAGCGATACCACAGAGCCTAGTGTACTCGCTGAATTCCAGCAATAATGTCGAATTAAGAAGAATGTTATTCTTGAAGTCCAATTGGCTCATTTATCGCATTCATAAGGTTACAGTCCAGAATCAGTTCAATTAAGTCCCACAGTCAATCGTTTCACTGTTAAAAGCAATACAACTTAGTAATATCGGAAAAAAATCACTAAATACATGTTGGTACGAATATGTGACGACAATGTTGTAACTCAAACGAATGGACACCGTTAGAAAATCAATGAAATGTAGTTTTTGAAACTGTCTCTATTTCTTCAGCCCGAACTAACGGCTAGGACTATCCCACAGTAAAAAATGACTTATTTGTCTTAATTTTTTAATAAAGCGCTACCACAGCGCCCAGCGTAATCGCTGAGTTCCAGCAATCATGTTAAATTAAGAAGAGTGTTATTTGTTGTAGTCAAACTGGCTCATTTATCACAATTATAAGGTCAAAGACTAAAATCAGTTCACTTAAGTCCCACAGTCAAACGTTTCACTGTTAAAAGCGATGCAACCTAGTAATATCCGAATACTATCGCTAAATAAAACCTCTGTAACTCAAACGGATTTATACCGTTAGTAATTCAATGAAATATAGCCTTTGGAACTGTTCCTATTTATTCAGCACGTGCTAACGGCCAGGTTTGGTCCCCCAGTAAGAAAAAACTTATTTATCTAAGTTTTTAAATAAAGCGCTACCACAGCACCCAGTGTAATCGCTGAGTTCCAGCAGTCATGTCAAATTAAGAAGAATGTTATTTCTTGTAGTCAAAAGTGCTCATTTATCACATTTATCAGGTCAAAGTCCAAAATCAGTTCAATTAAGTCGCACAGTCAATCGTTTCACTGTTGAAAGCGATACAACTTAGTAATACGGGAAGAAAATCACTAAATACATGTTGGTGCGAATATGTGACGCAACCGTTGCAACTCAAACGGATTAAAACTGTTAGAAAGTCAATGAAATGTAGTTTTTGAAACTGTCTCTATTTCCTCAGCGCGGACTAACGACTAGGATGCGTCCTACAGTAAAAAATGACTTATTTATCTTAATTTTTAAATAAAGCGCAACCACAGCGCCCAGTGTAATCGCTGAGTTCCAGCAATCATGTAAAATTAAGAAGAATGTTATTTCTTGTAGTCAAAATGGCTCACTTATCACATTTATAAGGTCAAAGTCCAAAATCAGTTCAATTAAGTCCCGCAGTCAATCGTTTTACTGTTGAAAGCGATACAACTTAGTAATATCGGAAAAAAATCACTAAATTCATGTTGGTACGAATGTGTGACGCAACCGTTGTAACTCAAACGGATTGACACCGTTAGAAAGTCATTGAAATGGAGTTTTCGAAACTGTCTCTATATCTTCAGCGCGCGCTATGGGCTAGGATTGGTCCCACAGTAAAATTGACTTATTTATCTAAATTTTTAAATGAATCACTACCACAGGGTCCAGTGTAATCGCTGAGTTCCTACAATCATGTCAAATTAAGAAGAATGTCATTTCTTAGAGTCCAATTTTCTCACTTATAATATTTACAAGGTCACAGTCTAAAATCAGTTCAATTAAGTCCCACAGTCAATCTTTTCACTGTTAAAAGCGATGCAAACTAGTAATATGAGAGAAATATCGCTAAATACATGTTGGTACAAATATGTGACCCAACCGTTGTAACTCAAACGGACTGACACCGTTAGAACGTCATTGAAATGTAGTTTTTGAAACTGTTGCTATTTTTTCAGCGCGCGACAACGGCTACGATTGGTCCCACAGTAAAGAATGACTTATTTATCTAAATTTTTAAATGAAGCGCTACCACAGCGCCCAATCTAATCGCTAAGTTCCGGCATTCACGTCAAATTAAGAAGAATGTTATTTCTTGGAGTGCAATTGTCTCATTTATCACATTTATCAGGTCACAGTCCAAAGTTAGTTGAATTAATTCCCACAGTCAATCGTTTCACTGTTAAAACTAATACAACTTAGTAATATCGGGAAAAAATCACTAAATACATGTTGGTACGAATGTGTGACGCAACCGTTGTAACTCAAACGGATTGACACCGTTAGAAAGTCAATGAAATGGAGTTTTCGAAACTGTCTCTATATCTTTAGCGCGCGCTAACGGCTATTATTGGTCCCACAGTAAAATTGACTTATTTATCTAAATTTTTAAATGAATCACTACCACAGGGTCCAGTGTAATCTCTGAGTTCCTACAATCATGTCAAATTAAGAAGAATGTCATTTCTTAGAGTCCAATTTTCTCACTTATAACATTTATAAAGTCAAAGTCCAAAATCAGTTCAATTAAGTCCCGCAGTCAATCGTTTCACTGTTAAAAGCGATGCAAACTAGTAATATGAGAAAAATATCGCTAAATACATGTTGGTGCAAATATGTGACCCAACCGTTGTAACTCAAACGGACTGACACCGTTAGAACGTCATTGAAATGTAGTTTTTGAAACTGTCGCTATTTTTTCAGCGCGCGACAACGGCTACGATTGGTCTCACAGTAAAGAATGACTTATTTATCTAAATTTTTAAATAAAGCGCTACCACAGCGCCCAATGTAATCGCTAAGTTCCGGCATTCACGTTAAATTAAGAAGAATGTTATTTCTTGGAGTCCAATTGTCTCATTTATCACATTTATCAGGTCACAGTCCAAAGTTAGTTGAATTAATTCCCACAGTCAATCGTTTCACTGTTAAAACCAATACAACTTAGTAATATCGGAAAAAAATCACTAAATACATGTTGGTACGAATGTGTGACGCAACTGTTGTAACTCAAACGGATTGACACCGTTATAAAGTCAATGAAATGGAGTTTTCGAAACTGTCTCTATTTCTTCAGCCCGAACTAACGGCTAGGACTAGTCCCACAGTAAAAAATGACTTATTTGTCTTAATTTTTTAATAAAGCGCTACCACAGCGCCCAGCGTAATCGCTGAGTTCCAGCAATCATGTCAAATTAAGAAGAATGTTATTCCTTGGAGACCAATTAGCTCCTTCATCACATTTGTAAGGTCACAGTCCAGAATCATTCAATTAACTCCCACAGTCAATCGTTTCACTGTTAAAAAAAACACAACTTAGTAATATCGGAAGAAAATCACTAAATACATGTTGGTGCGAATATGTGACGCAACCGTTGTAACTCAAACGGATTGACACCGTTAGAAAGTCAATAAAATGTAGTTTTTGAAACTGTCTCTATTTCTTCAATGCGCGATAACGGCTAGGATTGGTCCCACACTAAAAAATAACTTATTTTCTTAATTTTTAAATAAAGCGCTACCACAGCGCCCTGTGTAATCGCTGAGTTCCAGCAATCTTGTCAAATTAAGAAGAATGTTATTTCTTGTAGTCAAAATCGCTCATTTATTACATTTATAAGGTCGAAGTCCAAAATCATTTCAATTAAGTCCCACAGTCAATCGATTCACTGTTGAAAGCGATACAACTTAGTAATATCGGAAAAAAATCACTAAATACTTGTTGGTACGAATGTGTGACGCAACCGTTGTAACTCAAACGGATTGACCCCGTTAGAAAGTCAATGAAATGTAGTTTTTGAAACTGTCTCTATTTCTTTAGCGCGCTATAACGGCTAGGATTGGTCCCACAGTTAAAAATGACTTATTTATCTTAATTTTTAAATAAAGCGCTACCACAGCGCCCAGTGTAATCGCTGAGTTCCAGCAATCATGTCAAATTAAGAAGAGTTATTTCTTGTAGTCAAAATTGCTCATTTATCACATTTATAAGGTCAAAGTCCAAAATCAGTTCAATTAAGTCGCACAGTCAATCGTTTCACTGTTGAAAGCGATACAACTTAGTAATACGGGAAGAAAATCACTAAATACATGTTGGTGCGAATATGTGACGCAACCGTTGCAACTCAAACGGATTAAAACTGTTAGAAAGTCAGTGAAATGTAGTTTTTGAAACGGTCTCTATTTCCTCAGCGCGGACTAACGACTAGGATGCGTCCTACAGCAAAAAATTACTTATTTATCTTAATTTTTAAATAAAGCGCAACCACAGCGCCCAGTGTAATCTCTGAGTTCCTACAATCATGTCAAATTAAGAAGAATGTCATTTCTTAGAGTCCAATTTTCTCACTTATAATATTTATAAGGTCACAGTCTAAAATCAGTTCAATTAAGTCCCGCAGTCAATCGTTTCACTGTTAAAAGCGATGCAAACTAGTAATATGAGAAAAATATCGCTAAATACATGTTGGTACAAATATGTGACCCAACCGTTGTAACTCAAACGGACTGACACCGTTAGAACGTCATTGAAATGTAGTTTTTGAAACTGTCGCAATTTTTCAGCGCGCGATAACGGCTAGGATTAGTCCCACAGTAAAAAATGACTTATTTATCTAAGTTTTTAAATGAAGCGCTTCCACTGCGCCAAGTGTAATCGCTGAGTTCCAACAATCATGTCAAAAGAAGAAGAATGTTATCTCTTGGAGTCTAGTTGGCCCACTTATCACATTTATAAGGTCACAGGCCAAAGCTAGCTCAATTAAGCTCCACAGTCAATCATTTCATTGTTAAAAGCGATATAACTTAGTAATATGGGAAAAATGTCACTAAATACATGTTGGTACGAATATGTGACGCAACCGTTGTAACTCAAACGGATTGATACCGCCAAAAAACCAATTAAATGTAGTTTTTGAGAATGCCTCTATTTTTTTGCCGCGTGCTAACGGCCAGGATTGGTCCCGCAGTAAAAAAAACTGATTTATCTAAATTTTTCAAAAAAGCACTACCACAAAGCATTGTGTACTCGCTGAATTCAACAAATAATGTCGAATTAAGAAGAATGTTATTCCTTGGAGTCCAATTCGCTCATTTATAACATTTATAAGGTCACAGTCCAGAATCAGTTCAAATAAGTCCCACAGTCAATCGTTTCACTGTTAAAAGCGATACAACTTAGTAATATCGGAAAAAAATCACTAAATACATGTTGGTACGAATATGTGACGACACCGTTGTAACTTAAACGGATTGACACCGTTAGAAAGTCAAAGAAATGTAGTTTTTGAAACTGTCTCTATTTCTTCAGCGCGCGCTAACGGCTAGGACTGGTCCCACAGTAAAAAATGACTTATTTATCTTAATTTTCAAATAAAGCGCTACCACAGCGCCCAGTGTAATCGCTGAGTTCCAGCAATCATGCCAAATTAAGAAGAATGTTATTTCTTGTAGTCAAAATTGCTCATTTATCACATTTATAAGGTCAAAGTCCAAAATCAGTTCAATTAAGTCCCACAGTCAATCGTTTCACTGTTGAAAGCGATACAACTTAGTAATACCGGAAGAAAATCAATAAATACATGTTGGTGCGAATATGCGACGCAACCGTTGCAACTCAAACGGATTAAAACTGTTAGAAAGTCAATGAAATGTAGTTTTTGAAACTATCTCTATTTCTTCAGCGCGAACAAACGACTAGGATTCGTCCCACAGTAAAAAATGACTTATTTATCATAATTTTCAAATAAAGCGCTACCACAGCGTCCAGTGTAATCGCTGAGTTCCAGCAATCATGTCAAATTAAGAAGAACGTTATTTCTTGTAGTCAAAATTGCTCATTTATCACATTTATAAGGTCAAAGTCCAAAATCAGTTCAATTAAGTCCCACAGTCAATCGTTTCACTGTTGAAAGCGATACAACTTAGTAATACCGGAAGAAAATCAATAAATACATGTTAGTGCGAATATGCGACGCAACCGTTGCAACTCAAACGGATTAAAACTGTTAGAAAGTCAATGAAATGTAGTTTTTGAAACTGTCTCTATTTCTTCAGCGCGAACAAACGACTAGGATTCGTCCCACAGTAAAAAATGACTTATTTATCTTAATTTTTAAATAAAGCGCAACCACAGCGCCCAGTGTAATCGCTGAGTTCCAGCAATCATGTAAAATTAAGAAGAATGTCATTTCTCAGAGTCCAATTGGCTCATTTATTACATTGATAAGGTCACAGTCCAGAATCTGTTCAATTAATTCCCACAGTCAATCGTTTCACTGTTAAAAGCGATACAACTTAGTAATATCGGAAGAGAATCACTAAATACATGTTGGTACGAATATGTGACGCAACCGTTGTAACTCAAACGGATTGACCCCGTTAGAAAGTCAATGAAATGCAGTTTTTGAAACTGTCTCTATTTTTTCAGCGCGCAATAACGGCTAGGTTGGTCCCACAGTAAAAAATGACTTATTTATCTTAATTTATAAATAAAGCGCTACCACAGCGCCCAGTGTAATCGCTGAGTTCCAGCAATCATGTCAAATTAAGAAGAATGTTATTTCTTGTAGTCAAAATTGCTCATTTATCACATTTATAAGGTCAAAGTCTAAAATCAGTTCAATTAAGTCCCACAGTCAATCGTTTCACTGTTGAAAGCGATACAACTTAGCAATACCGGAAGAAAATCACTAAATACATGTTCGTACGAATGTGTGACGCAACCGTTGTAACTCAAACGGATTGACACCGTTAGAAAGTCAATGAAATGGAGTTTTCGAAACTGTCTCTATGTCTTTAGCGCGCGCTGACGGCTATTATTGGTCCCACAGTAAAATTGACTTATTTATCTAAATTTTTAAATGAATCACTACCACAGGGCCCAGTGTAATCGCTGAGTTCCTACAATCATGTCAAATTAAGAAGAATGTCATTTCTTAGAGTCCAATTTCCTCACTTAAAACATTTGTAAGGTCACAGTCCAAAATCAGTTCAATTAAGTCCCACAGTCAATCGTTTCACTGTTAAAAGCGATGCAAACTAGTAATATGAGAAAAATATCGCTAAATGCATTTTGGTACAAATATGTGACCCAACCGTTGTAACTCAAACGGACCGACACCGTTAGAACGTCATTGAAATGTAGTTTTTGAAACTGTCGCAATTTTTCAGCGCGCGATAACGGCTAGGATTAGTCCCACAGTAAAAAATGACTTATTTATCTAAGTTTTTAAATGAAGCGCTTCCACTGCGCCAAGTGTAATCGCTGAGTTCCAACAATCATGTCAAAAGAAGAAGAATGTTATTTCTTGGAGTCCAGTTGGCCCACTTATCACATTTATAAGGTCACAGGCCAAAGCTAGCTCAATTAAGCTCCACAGTCAATCATTTCATTGTTAAAAGCGATATTACTTAGTAATATCGGAAAAATGTCACTAAATACATGTTGTACGAATATGTGACGCAACCGTTATAACTCAAACGGATTGATACCGCCAAAAAACCAATTAAATGTAGTTTTTGAGAATGCCTCTATTTTTTTGCCGCGTGCTAACGGCCAGGATTGGTCCCGCAGTAAAAAAAACTGATTTATCTAAATTTTTTAAAAAAGCACTACCACAAAGCATTGTGTACTCGTTGAATTCAACAAATCATGTCGAATTAAGAAGAATGTTATTCCTTGGAGTCCAATTCGCTCATTTATAACATTTATAAGGTCACAGTCCAGAATCAGTTTAAATAAGTCCCACAGTCAATCGTTTCACTGTTAAAAGCGATACAACTTAGTAATATCGGAAAAAAATCACTAAATACATGTTTGTACGAATATGTGACGATTCCGTTGTAACTCAAACGGATTGACACCGTTAGAAAGTCAATGAAATGTAGTTTTTGAGACTGTCTCTATTTCTTCAGCGCGCGCTAACGGCTAGGACTGGTCCCACAGTAAAAAATGACTTATTTATCTTAATTTTTAAATAAAGCGCTACCACAGCGCCCAGTGTAATCGCTGAGTTCCAGCAATCATGTCAAATTAAGAAGAATGTTATTTCTTGTAGTCTAAATTGCTCATTTATCACATTTATAAGGTGAAAGTCCAAAATCAGTTCAATTAAGTCCCACAGTCAATCGTTTCACTGTTGAAAGCGATACAACTTAGTAATACCGGAAGGAAATCACTAAATGCATGTTGGTGCGAATATGTGACGCAACCGTTGCAACTCAAACGGATTAAAACTGTTAGAAAGTCAATGAAATGTAGTTTTTGAAACTGTCTCTATTTCTTCAGCGCGAACAAACGACTAGGATTCGTCCCACAGTAAAAACTGACTTATTTATCTTAATTTTTAAATAAAGCGCAACCACAGCGCCCAGTGTAATCGCTGAGTTCCAGCAATCATGTAAAATTAAGAAGAATGTCATTTCTTAGAGTCCAATTTTTTCAGTTATAACATTTATAAGGTCACAGTCCAAAATTAGTTCAATTAAGTCCCACAGTCAATCTTTTCACTGTTAAAAGCGATGCAAACTAGTAATATGAGAAAAATATCGCTAAATACATGTTGGTACAAATATGTGTCCCAACCGTTGTAACTCAAACGGACTGACACCGTTAGAACGTCATTGAAATGTGGTTTTTGAAACTGTCGCTATTTTTTCAGCGCGCGACAACGGCTACGATTGGTCCCACAGTAAAGAATGACCTATTTATCTAAATTTTTAAATGAAGCGCTACCACAGCGCTCAGTGTAATCGCTGAGTTCCAGCAATCATTTCAAATTGAAAAGAATGTTATTTCTTGTAGTCAAAATTGCTCATTTATCACATTTATAAGGTCAAAGTCCAAAATCAGTTCAATTAAGTCCCACAGTCAATCGTTTCACTGTTGAAAGCGATACAACTTAGTAATACCGGAAGAAAATCACTAAAAACAAGTTGGTACGAACGTGTGACGCAACCGTTGTAACTCATACGGATTGACACCGTTAGAAAGTCAATGAAATGGAGTTTTCGAAACTGTCTCTATATCTTCAGCGGGCGCTAACGGCTAGGATTGGTCCCACAGTAAAATTGACTTTGTTATCTAAATTTTTAAATGAATCACTACCACAGGGTCCAGTGTAATCGCTGAGTTCCCACAATCATGTCAAATAAAGAAGAATGTCATTTCTTGGAGTCCAATTTTCTCACTTATAACATTTATAAGGTCACAGACCAAAATCAGTTCAATTAAGTCCCAAAGTCAATCGTTTCACTGTTAAAAGCGATGCAAACTAGTAATATGAGAAAAATATCGCTAAATACATGTTGGTACAAATATGTGACCCAACCGTTGTAACTCAAACGGACTGACACCGTTAGAACGTCATTGAAATGTAGTTTTTGAAACTGTCGCAATTTTTCAGCGCGCGATAACGGCTAGGATTAGTCCCACAGTAAAAAATGACTTATTTATCTAAGTTTTTAAATGAAGCGCTTCCACTGCGCCAAGTGTAATCGCTGAGTTCCAACAATCATGTCAAAAGAAGAAGAATGTTATTTCTTGGAGTCCAGTTGGCCCACTTATCACATTTATAAGGTCACAGGCCAAAGCTAGCTCAATTAAGCTCGACAGTCAATCATTTCATTGTTAAAAGCGATATAACTTAGTAATGTCGGAAAAATGTCACTAAATACATGTTGTACAAATATGTGACGCAACCGTTGTAACTCTAACGGATTGATACCGCCAAAAAACCAATTAAATGTAGTTTTTGAGAATGCCTCTATTTTTTTGCTGCGTGCTAACGGCAGGATTGGTCCCGCAGTAAAAAAAACTGATTTATCTAAATTTTTTAAAAAAGCACTACTACAAAGCATTGTGTACTCGCTGAATTCAACAAATCATGTCGAATTAAGAAGAATGTTATTCCTTGGAGTCCAATTCGCTCATTTATAACATTTATAAGGTCACAGTCCAGAATCAGTTCAAATAAGTCCCACAGTCAATCGTTTCACTGTTAAAAGCGATACAACTTAGTAATATCGGAAAAAAATCACTAAATACATGTTGGTGCGAATATGTGACGACACCGTTGTAACTCAAACGGATTGACACCGTTAGAAAGTCAATGAAATGTAGTTTTTGAAACTGTCTCTATTTCTTCAGCGCGCGCTAACGGCTAGGACTGGTCCTACAGTAAAAAATGACTTATTTATCTTAATTTTTAAATAAATCGCTACCACAGCGCCCAGTGTAATCGCTGAGTTCCAGCAATCATGTCAAATTAAGAAGAATGTTATTTCTTGTAGTCAAAATTTCTCATTTATCACATTTATAAGGTCAAAGTCCAAAATCAGTTCAATTAAGTCCCACAGTCAATCGTTTCACTGTTGAAAGCGATACAACTTAGTAATACCGGAAGGAAATCACCAAATGCATGTTGGTGCGACTATGTGACGCAACCGTTGCAACTCAAACGGATTAAAACTGTTAGAAAGTCAATGAAATGTAGTTTTTGAAACTGTCTCTATTTCTTCAGCGCGAACAAACGACTAGGATTCGTCCCACAGTAAAAAATGACTTATTTATTTTAATTTTTAAATAAAGCGCAACCACAGCGCCCAGTGTAATCGCTAAGTTCCGGCATTCACGTCAAATTAAGAAGTAGTCAAAATTGCTCATTTATCACATTTATAAGGTCAAAGTCCAAAATCAGTTCAATTAAGTCCCACAGTCAATCGTTTCACTGTTGAAAGCGATACAACTTAGTAATACCGGAAGAAAATCACTAAATACAAGTTGGTACGAATGTGTGACGCAACCGTCGGAACTCAAACGGATTGACACCGTTAGAAAGTCAATGAAATGGAGTTTTCGAAACTGTCTCTATATCTTCAGCGCGCGCTAACGGCTAGGATTGGTCTCACAGTAAAATTGACTTATTTATCTAAATTTTTAAATGAATCACTACCACAGGGTCCAGTGTAATCGCTGAGTTCCTACAATCATGTCAAATTAAGAAGAATGTCATTTCTTAGTGTCCAATTTTTTCACTTATAACATTTATAAGGTCACAGTCCAAAATCAGTTCAATTAAGTCCCACAGTCAATCGTTTCACTGTTAAAAGCGATGCAAACTAGTAATATGAGAAAAATATCGCTAAATACATGTTAGTACAAATATGTGACCCAACCGTTCTAACTCAAACGAACTGACACCGTTAGAACGTCATTGAAATGTAGTTTTTGAAACTGTCGCTATTTTTTCAGCGCGAGACAACGGCTACGATTGGTCCCACAGTAAAGAATGACTTATTTATCTAAATTTTTAAATGAAGCGCTACCACAGCGCCCAATGTAATCGCTAAGTTCCGGCATTCACGTCAAATTAAGAAGAATAAGATTTCTTGGAGTCCAATTGTCTCATTTATCACATTTATCAGGTCACAGTCCAAAGTTAGTTGAATTAATTCCCACAGTCAATCGTTTCACTGTTAAAACCAATACAACTTAGTAATATCGGAAGAAAATCACTTGATACATGTTGGTACGAATATGTGACGCAACCGTTGTAACTCAAACGTACTGATACAGTTAGAACGTCATTGAAATGTAGTTTTTGAAACTGTCGCAATTTTTCAGCGGGCGATAACGGCTAGGATTGGTCCCACAGTAAAAAATGACTTATTTATCTAAGTTTTTAAATGAAGTGCTTCCACTGCGCCAAGTGTAATCGCTGAGTTCCATCAATCATGTCAAAATAAGAACAATGTTATTTCTTGGAGTCCAGTTGACTCACTTATCACATTTATAAGGTCACAGGCCAAAGCTAGCTCAATTAAGCTCCACAGTGAATCATTTCATTGTTAAAAGCGATATAACTTAGTAATATCGAAAAAAAATCACTAAATACATGTTGGTACGAATGTGTGACGCAACCGTTGTAACTCAAACGGATTGACACCGTTAGAAAGTCAATGAAATGGAGTTTTCGAAACTGTCTCTATATCTTTAGCGCGCGCTAACGGCTATTATTGGTCCCACAGTAAAATTGACTTATTTATCTAAATTTTTAAATGAATCACTACCACAGGGTCCAATGTAATCGCTGAGTTCCTACAATCATGTCAAATTAAAAAAAATGTTATTTCTTGTAGTCAAAATTGCTCATTTATCACATTTATAAGGTCAAAGTCCAAAATCAGTTCAATTAAGTCCCACAGTGAATCGTTTCACTGTTGAAAGCGATACAACTTAGTAATACCGGAACAAAATCACTAAATACAAGTTGGTACGAATGTGTGACGCAACCGTTGTAACTCAAACGGATTGACACCGTTAGGAAGTCAATGAAATGGAGTTTTCGAAACTGTCTCTATCTCTTCAGCAATTTTTAAATGAATCACTACCACAGGGTCCAGTGTAACCGCTGAGTTCCTACAATCATGTCAAATTAAGAAGAATGTCATTTCTTAGTGTCCAATTTTTTCACTTATAACATTTATAAGGTCACAGTCCAAAATCAGTTCAATTAAGTCCCACAGTCAATCGTTTCACTGTTAAAAGCGATGCAAACTAGTAATATGAGAAAAATATCGCTAAATACATGTTGGTACAAATATGTGACGCAACCGTTATAACTCAAACGGACTGACACCGTTAGAACGTCATTGAAATGTAGTTTTTGAAACTGTCGCTATTTTTTCAGAGCGAGACAACGGCTACGATTGGTCCCACAGTAAAAAATGACTTATTTATCTAAATATTTAAATGAAGCGCTACCACAGCGCCCAATGTAATCGCTAAGTTCCGGCATTCACGTCAAATTAAGAAGAATATTATTTCTTGGAGTCCAATTGTCTCATTTATCACATTTATCAGGTCACAGTCCAAAGATAGTTGAATTAATTCCCACAGTCAATCGTTTCACTGTTAAAACCAATACAACTTAGTAATATCGGAAGAAAATCACTAGATACATGTTGGTACGAATATGTGACGCAACCGTTATAACTCAAACGGACTGATACAGTTAGAACGTCTCTGAAATGTAGTTTTTGAAACTGTCGCAATTTTTTAGCGCGCGATAACGGCTAGGATTGGCCCCACAGTAAAAAATGACTTATTTATCTAAGTTTTTAAATGAAGCGCTTCCACTGCGCCAAGTGTAATCGCTGAGTTCCAACAATCATGTCAAAATCAGAAGAATGTTATTTCTTGGAGTCCAGTTGGCCCACTTATCACATTTATAAGGTCACAGGCCAAAGCTAGCTCAATTAAGCTCCACAGTCAATCATTTCATTGTTAAAAGCGATATAACTTAGTAATATCGGGGAAATGTCACTAAATACATGTAGTACGAATATGTGACGCAACCGTTGTAACTCAAACGGATTGATACCGCCAAAAAACCAATTAAATGTAGTTTTTGAGAATGCCTCTATTTCTTCAGCGCGCGCTAACGGCTAGGATTGGTCCCACAGTAAAAAATGACTTATTTATCTTAATTTTTAAATAAAGCGCTACCACAGCGCCCAGTGTAATCGCTGAGTTCCAGCAATCATGTCAAATTAAGAAGAATGTTATTTCTTGTAGTCAAAATTGCTCATTTATCACATTTATAAGGTCAAAGTCCAAAATCAGTTCAATTAAGTCCCACAGTCAATCGTTTCACTGTTGAAAGCGATACAACTTAGTAATACCGGAAGAAAATCACTAAATACATGTTGGTGCGAATATGTGACGCAACCATTGCAACTCAAACGGATTAAAACTGTTAGAAAGTCAATGAAATGTAGTTTTTGAAACTGTCTCTATTTCTTCAGCGCGAACTAACGACTAGGATTCGTCCCACAGTAAAAAATGACTTATTTATCTTAATTTTTAAATAAAGCGCAACCACAGCGCCCAATGTAATCGCTAAGTTTCGGCATTCACGTCAAATTAAGAAGAATGTGATTTCTTTGAGTCCAATTGCCTCATTTATCACATTTATCAGGTCACAGTCCAAAGTTAGTTGAATTAATTCCCACAGTCAATCGTGTCACTGTTAAAACCAATACAACTTAGTAATATCGGAAGAAAATCACTAGATACATGTTGGTACGAATATGTGACGCAACCGTTGTAACTCAAACGGACTGATACAGTTAGAACGTCATTGAAATGTAGTTTTTGAAACTGTCGAAAATTTTTAAGCGCGCGATAACGGCTAGGATTGGTCCCACAGTAAAAAATGACTTATTTATCTAAGTTTTTAAATGAAGCGCTTCCACTGCGCCATGTGTAATCGCTAAGTTCCATCAATCATGTCAAAATAAGAAGAATGTTATTTCTTGGAGTCCAGTTGGCTCACTTATCGCATTTATAAGGTCACAGGCCAAAGCTAGCTCAATTAAGCTCCACAGTCAATCATTTCATTGTTAAAAGCGATATAACTTAGTAATATCGAAAAAAAATCACTAAATACAGGTTGGTACGAATGTGTGACGCAACCGTTGTAACTCAAACGGATTGACACCGTTAGAAAGTCAATGAAATGGAGTTTTCGAAACTGTCTCTATATCTTAGCGCGCGCTAACGGCTATTATTGGTCCCACAGTAAAATTGACTTATTTATCTAAATTTTTAAATGAATCACTACCACAGGGTCCAGTGTAATCGCTGAGTTCCTACAATCATGTCAAATTAAGAAGAATGTCATTTCTTAGAGTCCAATTTTCTCACTTATAACATTTATAAGGTCACAGTCCAAAATCAGTTCAATTAAGTGCCACAGTCAATCGTTTAACTGTTAAAAGCGATGCAAACTAGTAATATGAGAAAAATATCGCTAAATACATGTTGGTACAAATATGTAACCCAACCGTTCTAACTCAAACGGACTGACACCGTTAGAACGTCATTGAAATGTTGTTTTTGAAACTGTCGCTATTTTTTCAGCGCGAACTAACGACTAGGATTCGTCCCACACTAAAAAATGACTTATTTATCTTAATTTTTAAATAAAGCGCAACCATAGCGCCCAGTGTAATTGCTGAGTTCCAGCAATCATGTAAAATTAAGAAGAATGTCATTTCTTAGAGTCCAATTTTCTCACTTATAACATTTATAAGGTCACAGTCCAAAATCAGTTTAATTAAGTCCCACAGTCAATCGTTTCACTGTTAAAAGCGATGCTAACTAGTAATATGAGAAAAATATCGCTAAATACATGTTGGCACAAATATGTGTCCCAACCGTTGTAACTCAAAGGGATTGATACTGCCAAAAAACCAATTAAATGTAGTTTTTGAGAGTGCCTCTATTTTTTTACCGCGTGCTAACGGCCAGGATTGGTCCCGCAGTAAAAAAGACTGATTTATCTAAATTCTTTAAAAAAGCACTACCACAGAGCATTTTGTACTCGCTGAATTCCAGCAATCATGTCGAATTAAGAAGAATGTTATTCCTTGGAGTCCAATTGTCTCATTTATCACATTTATCAGGTCACAGTGCAAAGTTAGTTGAATTAATACCCACAGTCAATCGTTTCACTGTTAAAAGCATTACAACTTAGTAATATCGGAAAAAAATCACTAAATACATGTTGGTACGAATATGTGACGACACCGTTGTAACTCAAACGGATTGACACCGTTAGAAAATCAATGAAATGTAGTTTTTGAAACGGTCTCTATTTCTTCAGCCCGAACTAACGGCTACGATTGGTCCCACAATAATTATGACTGATTTATCTAAGTTTTTAAATAAAGCACTACCACAGAGCCTAGTGTAATTCCTGAAATGCAGCAATCATGTCGAATTAAGAAGAATGTTATTCCTTGGAGTCAAATTGGCTCATTTATCACATTTATCAGGTTACAGTCAAAAGTTATTTCATTAAGTCCCACTGTCAATCGATTCACTGTTAAAAGCAATGTAGCCTAGTAATAGCGAAAAAATATCGCTAAATACATGTTGGTACGAATATGTAACGCAACCGTTGTAACTCAAACTGATTTATACCGCTAGGAATTCAATGAAATGTAGTTTTGGAAACTGTTCCTATTTATTCAGCGCGTGCTAACGGCCAGGATTGGTCCCGCAGTAAAAAAGACTGATTTATCTAAATTTTTTATAAAAGCACTACCACAGAGCATTTTGTACTCGCTGAATTCCAGCAATCATGTCGAATTAAGAAGAATGTTATTCCTTGGAGTCCAATTGTCTCATTTATCACATTTATCAGGTCACAGTGCAAAGTTAGTGGAATTAATACCCACAGTCAATCGTTTCACTGTTAAAAGCATTACAACTTAGTAATATCGGAAAAAAATCACTAAATACATGTTGGTACGAATATGTGACGACACCGTTGTAACTCAAACGGATTGACACCGTTAGAAAATCAATGAAATGTAGTTTTTGAAACGGTCTCTATTTCTTCAGCCCGAACTAACGGCTACGATTGGTCCCACAATAATTATGACTTATTTATCTAAGTTTTTAAATAAAGCACTACCACAGGGCCTAGTGTAATTCCTGAAATGCAGCAATCATGTCGAATTAAGAAGAATGTTATTCCTTGGAGTCAAATTGGCTCATTTATCACATTTATCAGGTTACAGTCAAAAGTTATTTCATTAAGTTCCACTGTCAAACGCTTCACTGTTAAAAGCAATGTAGCCTAGTAATAGCGAAAAAATATCGCTAAATACATGTTGGTACGAATATGTGACGAAACCGTTGTAACTCAAACGGATTGATACCGCTAGAAAGTCAATGAAATGTAGTTATTGAAACTATTCTTATTTATTCAGCGCGTGCTAACGGCCAAGATTGGTCCCACAATAATTATGACTTATTTATCTAAGTTTTTAAATAAAGCACTACCACAGAGCCTAGTGTAATTCCTGAAATGCAGCAATCATGTCGAATTAAGAAGAATGTTATTCCTTGGAGTCAAATTGGCTCATCTATCACATTTATAAGGTCACAGTCCAAAGTCAGTTCAATTAAGTCCCACAGTCAATCGTTTCACTGTTAAAAGCGATGCAGCCTAGTAATATCCGAACACTATCGCTAAATACATGTTAGTAAAAATATGTGACCCAACCGTTGTAACTCAAACGGACTGACACCGTTAGAAAGTCAATGAAATGTAGTTTTTTAACATGTCGCTATTTCATCAGCGCCCGAAAGCGGCTAGGATTGGTCCCACAGTGAAGAATGACTGGTTTATCTGAATTTTTAAATGAAGTGCTACCACAGCGCCCGGTGTAATCGCTGAGTTCCGGTATTCATGTCAAATTAAGAAGAATGTTATTTCTTGGATCCACTTGTCTCACTTATAACATTTATTAGGTCAAAGTCCAAAGTTACATCAATTAAGTAACAGAGTCAATCGTTTCACTGTTCAAAGCGATATAACTTAGTAATATCCGAAAAATATCACTAAATACATGTTGGCACGAATATGTGACGCAACCGTTGTAACTCAAACGGATTGATACCGGCAAGAAGTCAATGAAATGTAGTTTTTGAGAATCTGTCTATTTCTTTAGGGCGTGCTAACGGCCAGGATTGGTCCCACAGTAAAAAAAGACTTATTTATCTAAATTTTTAAATAAAGCACTACCACAGAGCCTAGTGTAATTCCTGAAATCCAGCAATCATGTCGATTTAAGAAGAATGTCATTCCTTGGAGACAAATTGGCTCATCTATCACATTTATAAGCTCACAGTCCAAAGTCAGTTCAATTAAGTCCCACAGTGAAACGTTTCACTGTTAAAAGCGATGCAGCCTAGTAATATCCGAACACTATCGCTATATACATGTTGTAACGAATATGTGACGCAACTCTTTTAACTCAAACGGACTGATACCGTTAGAAGGTCATTGAAATGTAGTTTTTGAAACCGTCGCTATTTCTTCAGCACGCGATAACGGTTAGGATTCGTCCCACAGTAAAAAATGACTTATTTATCTAAATATTTTAATGAAGCGCTACCACAGAGCCCAGTGTAATCGCTGAGTTCCGGCAATCACGTCAAACTAAGAAGAATGTTATTTATTGGGGTTCAATTGGCTCACTTATCACATTCTAAAGGTCACAGTCTAGAATCAGTTCAATTAAATCGCACAGTCAATCGTTTCACTGTTAAAAGCGATGCAACGTAGTAATATCAGAAAAATATCGCTAAATACATGTTAGTACGAATATGTGACCCAATCGTTGTAACTCAAACGGACTGACACCGTTAGAAAGTCAATGAAATGTAGTTTTTTAACCTGTCACTATTTCATCAGCGCGCAATAGCGCCTAGGATTGGTCCCACAGTAAAGAATGACTTATTTATCTAAATTTTTAAATGAAGTGCTACCACAGCGTCCGGTGTAATCGCTGAGTTGCGGAAATCATGTCAAATTAAGAAGAATGTTCTTTCTTGGAGTCCAATTGTCTCATTTATCACACTTATGAGGTCACAGTCCAAAGTTAGTTCAATTAAATCCCACAGTCAATCGTTTCACTGTTAGAAGCGATGCAACCTAGTAATATCAGAAAAACATCGTTAATACATGTTGGTACGAATATGTGACCCAACCGTTGTAACTCAAAAGGATTGACACCGTTAGAAAGTCAATGAAATGTACTTTTTGAAGCTGTCTCTATTTTTTCAGCGCGAACTAACGGCTAGGATTGGTCCCACAGTAAAAAAGACTTATTTATCCTAATTTTTAAATAAAGCGCTACCACAGCGCCCAGTGTAATCGCTGAGTTCCAGCAATCATGTCAAATTAAGAAGAATGTTATTTCTTGGCGTCCAATTGTCTCACTTATAACATTTATAAGGTCAAAGTCCAAAATCAGTTCAAATAATTCCCACAGTCAATCGTTTCACTGTTAAAAGCGATACCACTTAGTATTATCCGAAGAAAATCACTAAATACATTTTGGCACGAATATTTGACGCAACTGTTGTAACTCAAAGGATTGACACCGTTAGAAAGTCAATGAAATGTGGTTTTTGAAACTGTCTCTATTTCTTCAGCGCGCGATAGCGGCTAGGATTGGTCTCACAGTAAAAAAAGACTTATTTATCTTAATTTTTTAATTAAGCGCTACCACAGCGCCCAGTGTAATCGCTGAGTTCCAGCAATCATGTCAAATTAAGAAGAATGTTATTTCTTGGCGTCCAATTGTCTCACTTATAACATTTATAAGGTCAAAGTCCAAAATCAGTTGATTTAAGTCGCACAGTCAAACGTTTCACAGTTAAAAGCGATGCAGCCTAGTAATATCCGAACACTATCGCTATATACATGTTGGTACGAATATGTGACGCAACCGTTGTAACTCAAACGGATTGAAACGTTAGAAAGTCCATGAAATGTAGTTTTTGAAACTGTCTCTATTTCTTCAGCGCTAACTAACGGCTAGGATTGGTCCCACAGTAAAAATGGTTTATTTATCTTAATTTATACATAAAGCGCTACCACAGCACCCACTGTAATCGCTGAGTTCCAGCAATTATGTCAAATTAAAAACAACGTTATTTCTTGTAGTCAAACTGGCTTTTTTATTACATTTATAAGGTCAAAGTCCACAATCAGTTCATTTAAATGCCACAGTAAATCGTTTCACTGTTAAAAGCGATGCAACCTAGTAATATCAGAAAAATATCGCTAAATACATGTTAGTACGAATATGTGACCCAATCGTTGTAACTCAAACGGACTGACACCGTTAGAAAGTCAATGAAATGTAGTTTTTTAACCTGTCACTATTTCATCAGCGCGCGATAGCGCCTAGGATTGGTCCCACAGTAAAGAATGACTTATTTATCTAAATTTTTAAATGAAGTGCTACCACAGCGTCCTGTGTAATCGCTGAGTTGCGGAAATCATGTCAAATTAAGAAGAATGTTCTTTCTTGGAGTCCAATTGTCTCATTTATCACACTTATGAGGTCAAAGTCTAAAGTTAGTTCAATTAAATCCCACAGTCAATCGTTTCACTGTTAGAAGCGATGCAACCTAGCAATATCAGAAAAACATCGTTAATACATGTTGGTACGAATATGTGACCCAACCGTTGTAACTCAAACGGATTGACACCGTTAGAAAGTCAATGAAATGTACCTTTTGAAGCTGTCTCTATTTTTTCAGCGCGAACTAACGGCAAGGATTGGTCCCACAGTAAAAAAGACTTATTTATCTAATTTTTAAATAAAGCGCTACCACAGCGCCCAGTGTAATCGCTGAGTTCCAGCAATCATGTCAAATTAAGAAGAATGTTATTTCTTGGCGTCCAATTTTCTCACTTATAACATTTGTAAGGTCAAAGTCCAAAATCAGTTCAAATAATTCCCACAGTCAATCGTTTTACTGTTAAAAGCGATACCACTTAGTATTATCCGAAGAAAATCACTAAATACATTTTGGCACGAATATTTGACGCAACTGTTGTAACTCAAACGGATTGACACCGTTAGAAAGTCAATGAAATGTGGTTTTTGAAACTGTCTCTATTTCTTCAGCGCGCAATAACGGCTAGGATTGGTCTCACAGTAAAAAAAGACTTATTTATCTTAATTTTTTAATTAAGCGCTACCACAGCGCCCAGTGTAATCGCTGAGTTCCAGCAATCATGTCAAATTAAGAAGAATGTTATTTCTTGGCGTCCAATTGTCTCACTTATCACATTTATAAGGTCAAAGTCCAAAATCAGTTGATTTAAGTCGCGCAGTCAAACGTTTCACAGTTAAAAGCGATGCAACCTAGTAAATCCGAATACTTTCGCTAAATACATGTTGGTGCGAATATGTGACGCAACCGTTGTAACTCAAACGTAATTATACCGCCAAGAAATCAATGAAATGTAATTTTTGAGAATGTCTTTATTTCTTCAGCGCGTGCTAACGGCCAGGATTGGTCCCACAGTAAGAAAATCTTATTTATCTAAATTTTAAAATGAATCGCTACCACACGGTCCAGTGTAATCGCTGAGTTGCGGAAATCATGTCAAATTAAGAAGAATGTTCTTTCTTGGAGTCCAATTGTCTCATTTATCACACTTATGAGGTCAAAGTCTAAAGTTAGTTCAATTAAATCCCACAGTCAATCGTTTCACTGTTAGAAGCGATGCAACCTAGCAATATCAGAAAAACATCGTTAATACATGTTGGTACGAATATGTGACCCAACCGTTGTAACTCAAACGGATTGACACCGTTAGAAAGTCAATGAAATGTACCTTTTGAAGCTGTCTCTATTTTTTCAGCGCGAACTAACGGCAAGGATTGGTCCCACAGTAAAAAAGACTTATTTATCTAATTTTTAAATAAAGCGCTACCACAGCGCCCAGTGTAATCGCTGAGTTCCAGCAATCATGTCAAATTAAGAAGAATGTTATTTCTTGGCGTCCAATTTTCTCACTTATAACATTTGTAAGGTCAAAGTCCAAAATCAGTTCAAATAATTCCCACAGTCAATCGTTTTACTGTTAAAAGCGATACCACTTAGTATTATCCGAAGAAAATCACTAAATACATTTTGGCACGAATATTTGACGCAACTGTTGTAACTCAAACGGATTGACACCGTTAGAAAGTCAATGAAATGTGGTTTTTGAAACTGTCTCTATTTCTTCAGCGCGCAATAACGGCTAGGATTGGTCTCACAGTAAAAAAAGACTTATTTATCTTAATTTTTTAATTAAGCGCTACCACAGCGCCCAGTGTAATCGCTGAGTTCCAGCAATCATGTCAAATTAAGAAGAATGTTATTTCTTGGCGTCCAATTGTCTCACTTATCACATTTATAAGGTCAAAGTCCAAAATCAGTTGATTTAAGTCGCGCAGTCAAACGTTTCACAGTTAAAAGCGATGCAACC
This sequence comes from Hydractinia symbiolongicarpus, assembly GCF_029227915.1. NCBI lineage: Eukaryota > Metazoa > Cnidaria > Hydrozoa > Anthoathecata > Hydractiniidae > Hydractinia > Hydractinia symbiolongicarpus. The sequence goes on along the minus strand of NC_079877.1, from coordinate 7,356,907 downwards.
TAGTAAATCCGAATACTTTCGCTAAATACATGTTGGTGCGAATATGTGACGCAACCGTTGTAACTCAAACGTAATTATACCGCCAAGAAATCAATGAAATGTAATTTTTGAGAATGTCTTTATTTCTTCAGCGCGTGCTAACGGCCAGGATTGGTCCCACAGTAAGAAAATCTTATTTATCTAAATTTTAAAATGAATCGCTACCACACGGTCCAGTGTAATCGCTGAGTTCCGGCAATCATGTCAAATTAAGAAGAATATCATTTCTTGTAGTCAAAATGACTCATTTATCACATTTATAAGGTGAAAGTCCAAAATCAGTTCAATTAAGTCCCACAGTCACCGTTTCGCTGTTGAAAGCAATACAACTTAGTAAGATCGGAAAAAAATCACTAAATACATGTTGGTACGAATGTGTGACGCAACAGCTGTAACTCAAACGGATTGACACCGTTAGAAAGTCAATGAAATGGAGTTTTTGAAACTGTCTCTATATCTTCAGCGCGTGCTAACGGCTAGGATTGGTCCCACAGTAAAAACACTTATTTATCTAAAGTTTTAAATAAAGTGCTACCACAGGGTCCAGTATAATCGCTGAGTTCCGGCAATCATGTCGAATTAAGAAGAATGTTATTCCTTGGAGTCCAATTGGCTCATTTATCACATTTATAAGGTCACAGTCCAGAATCAGTTCAAATAATTCCCACAGTCAATCGTTTCACTGTTAAAAGCGATACAACTTAGTAATATTGGAAAAAATCACTAAACCCATGTTGGAACGATTATGTGACGCAACCGTTGTAACTCAAACGAATTGACACCGTTAGAAAGTCAATGAAATGTGGTTTTTGAAAATGTCTCTATTTCTTCAGCGCGCGATAAAAAAAGACTTATTTATCTTAATTTTTAAATAAAGCGCTACCAGAGCGCCCAGTGTAATCGCTGAGTTCCAGCAATCATGTCAAATTAAGAAGAATGTTATTTCTTGGCGTCCATTTGTCTCACTTATAACATTTATAAGGTCAAAGTCCAAAATCAGTTCAAATAATTCCCACAGTCAATCGTTTCACTGTTAAAAGCGATACCACTTAGTATTATCCGAAGAAAGTCACTAAATACATTTTGGCACGAATATTTGACGCAACTGTTGTAACTCAAACGGATTGACACCGTTAGAAAGTCAATGAAATGTGGTTTTTGAAACTGTCTCTATTTCTTCAGCGCGTGATAACGGCTAGGATTGGTCTCACAGTAAAAAAAGACTTATTTATCTTAATTTTTTAATTAAGCGCTACCACAGCGCCCAGTGTAATCGCTGAGTTCCAGCAACCATGTCAAATTAAGAAGAATGTTATTTCTTGGCGTCCAATTGTCTCACCTATAACATTTATAAGGTCAAAGTCCAAAATCAGTTGATTTAAGTCGCACAGTCAAACGTTTCACAGTTAAAAGCGATGCAACCTAGTAAATCCGAATACTTTCGCTAAATACATGTTGGTACGAATATGTGACGCAACTGTTGTAACTCAAACGTAATTATACCGCCAAGAAGTCAATGAAATGTAGTTTTTGAGAATGTCTTTATTTCTTCAGCGCGTGCTAACGGCCAGGATTGGTCCCACAGTAAGAAAATCTTATTTATCTAAATTTTAAAATGAATCGCTACCACACGGTCCAGTGTAATCGCTGAGTTCCGGCAATCATGTCAAATTAAGAAGAATATCATTTCTTGTAGTCAAAATGACTCATTTATTACATTTATAAGGTGAAAGTCCAAAATCAGTTCAATTAAGTCCCACAGTCACCGTTTCGCTGTTGAAAGCAATACAACTTAGTAATATCGGAAAAAAATCACTAAATACATGTTGGTACGACTGTGTGACGCAACAGCTGTAACTCAAACGGATTGACACCGTTAGAAAGTCCATGAAATGTAGTTTTTGAAACTGTCTCTATTTCTTCAGCGCTAACTAACGGCTAGGATTGGTCCCACAGTAAAAATGGTTTATTTATCTTAATTTATACATAAAGCGCTACCACAGCACCCACTGTAATCGCTGAGTTCCAGCAATTATGTCAAATTAAAAACAACGTTATTTCTTGTAGTCAAACTGGCTTTTTTATTACATTTATAAGGTCAAAGTCCACAATCAGTTCATTTAAATGCCACAGTAAATCGTTTCACTGTTAAAAGCGATGCAACCTAGTAATATCAGAAAAATATCGCTAAATACATGTTAGTACGAATATGTGACCCAATCGTTGTAACTCAAACGGACTGACACCGTTAGAAAGTCAATGAAATGTAGTTTTTTAACCTGTCACTATTTCATCAGCGCGCGATAGCGCCTAGGATTGGTCCCACAGTAAAGAATGACTTATTTATCTAAATTTTTAAATGAAGTACTACCACAGCGTCCTGTGTAATCGCTGAGTTGCGGAAATCATGTCAAATTAAGAAGAATGTTCTTTCTTGGAGTCCAATTGTCTCATTTATCACACTTATGAGGTCAAAGTCTAAAGTTAGTTCAATTAAATCCCACAGTCAATCGTTTCACTGTTAGAAGCGATGCAACCTAGCAATATCAGAAAAACATCGTTAATACATGTTGGTACGAATATGTGACCCAACCGTTGTAACTCAAACGGATTGACACCGTTAGAAAGTCAATGAAATGTACCTTTTGAAGCTGTCTCTATTTTTTCAGCGCGAACTAACGGCAAGGATTGGTCCCACAGTAAAAAAGACTTATTTATCTAATTTTTAAATAAAGCGCTACCAGAGCGCCCAGTGTAATCGCTGAGTTCCAGCAATCATGTCAAATTAAGAAGAATGTTATTTCTTGGCGTCCATTTGTCTCACTTATAACATTTATAAGGTCAAAGTCCAAAATCAGTTCAAATAATTCCCACAGTCAATCGTTTCACTGTTAAAAGCGATACCACTTAGTATTATCCGAAGAAAATCACTAAATACATTTTGGCACGAATATTTGACGCAACTGTTGTAACTCAAACGGATTGACACCGTTAGAAAGTCAATGAAATGTGGTTTTTGAAACTGTCTCTATTTCTTCAGCGCGTGATAACGGCTAGGATTGGTCTCACAGTAAAAAAAGACTTATTTATCTTAATTTTTTAATTAAGCGCTACCACAGCGCCCAGTGTAATCGCTGAGTTCCAGCAACCATGTCAAATTAAGAAGAATGTTATTTCTTGGCGTCCAATTGTCTCACCTATAACATTTATAAGGTCAAAGTCCAAAATCAGTTGATTTAAGTCGCACAGTCAAACGTTTCACAGTTAAAAGCGATGCAACCTAGTAAATCCGAATACTTTCGCTAAATACATGTTGGTACGAATATGTGACGCAACCGTTGTAACTCAAACGTAATTATACCGCCAAGAAGTCAATGAAATGTAGTTTTTGAGAATGTCTTTATTTCTTCAGCGCGTGCTAACGGCCAGGATTGGTCCCACAGTAAGAAAATCTTATTTATCTAAATTTTAAAATGAATCGCTACCACACGGTCCAGTGTAATCGCTGAGTTCCGGCAATCATGTCAAATTAAGAAGAATATCATTTCTTGTAGTCAAAATGACTCATTTATTACATTTATAAGGTGAAAGTCCAAAATCAGTTCAATTAAGTCCCACAGTCACCGTTTCGCTGTTGAAAGCAATACAACTTAGTAATATCGGAAAAAAATCACTAAATACATGTTGGTACGACTGTGTGACGCAACAGCTGTAACTCAAACGGATTGACACCGTTAGAAAGTCCATGAAATGTAGTTTTTGAAACTGTCTCTATTTCTTCAGCGCTAACTAACGGCTAGGATTGGTCCCACAGTAAAAATGGTTTATTTATCTTAATTTATACATAAAGCGCTACCACAGCACCCACTGTAATCGCTGAGTTCCAGCAATTATGTCAAATTAAAAACAACGTTATTTCTTGTAGTCAAACTGGCTTTTTTATTACATTTATAAGGTCAAAGTCCACAATCAGTTCATTTAAATGCCACAGTAAATCGTTTCACTGTTAAAAGCGATGCAACCTAGTAATATCAGAAAAATATCGCTAAATACATGTTAGTACGAATATGTGACCCAATCGTTGTAACTCAAACGGACTGACACCGTTAGAAAGTCAATGAAATGTAGTTTTTTAACCTGTCACTATTTCATCAGCGCGCGATAGCGCCTAGGATTGGTCCCACAGTAAAGAATGACTTATTTATCTAAATTTTTAAATGAAGTGCTACCACAGCGTCCTGTGTAATCGCTGAGTTGCGGAAATCATGTCAAATTAAGAAGAATGTTCTTTCTTGGAGTCCAATTGTCTCATTTATCACACTTATGAGGTCAAAGTCTAAAGTTAGTTCAATTAAATCCCACAGTCAATCGTTTCACTGTTAGAAGCGATGCAACCTAGCAATATCAGAAAAACATCGTTAATACATGTTGGTACGAATATGTGACCCAACCGTTGTAACTCAAACGGATTGACACCGTTAGAAAGTCAATGAAATGTACCTTTTGAAGCTGTCTCTATTTTTTCAGCGCGAACAAACGGCAAGGATTGGTCCCACAGTAAAAAAGACTTATTTATCTAATTTTTAAATAAAGCGCTACCACAGCGCCCAGTGTAATCGCTGAGTTCCAGCAATCATGTCAAATTAAGAAGAATGTTATTTCTTGGCGTCCAATTTTCTCACTTATAACATTTATAAGGTCAAAGTCCAAAATCAGTTCAAATAATTCCCACAGTCAATCGTTTTACTGTTAAAAGCGATACCACTTAGTATTATCCGAAGAAAATCACTAAATACATTTTGGCACGAATATTTGACGCAACTGTTGTAACTCAAACGGATTGACACCGTTAGAAAGTCAATGAAATGTGGTTTTTGAAACTGTCTCTATTTCTTCAGCGCGCAATAACGGCTAGGATTGGTCTCACAGTAAAAAAAGACTTATTTATCTTAATTTTTTAATTAAGCGCTACCACAGCGCCCAGTGTAATCGCTGAGTTCCAGCAATCATGTCAAATTAAGAAGAATGTTATTTCTTGGCGTCCAATTGTCTCACTTATCACATTTATAAGGTCAAAGTCCAAAATCAGTTGATTTAAGTCGCGCAGTCAAACGTTTCACAGTTAAAAGCGATGCAACCTAGTAAATCCGAATACTTTCGCTAAATACATGTTGGTGCGAATATGTGACGCAACCGTTGTAACTCAAACGTAATTATACCGCCAAGAAATCAATGAAATGTAATTTTTGAGAATGTCTTTATTTCTTCAGCGCGTGCTAACGGCCAGGATTGGTCCCACAGTAAGAAAATCTTATTTATCTAAATTTTAAAATGAATCGCTACCACACGGTCCAGTGTAATCGCTGAGTTCCGGCAATCATGTCAAATTAAGAAGAATATCATTTCTTGTAGTCAAAATGACTCATTTATCACATTTATAAGGTGAAAGTCCAAAATCAGTTCAATTAAGTCCCACAGTCACCGTTTCGCTGTTGAAAGCAATACAACTTAGTAAGATCGGAAAAAAATCACTAAATACATGTTGGTACGAATGTGTGACGCAACAGCTGTAACTCAAACGGATTGACACCGTTAGAAAGTCAATGAAATGGAGTTTTTGAAACTGTCTCTATATCTTCAGCGCGTGCTAACGGCTAGGATTGGTCCCACAGTAAAAACACTTATTTATCTAAAGTTTTAAATAAAGTGCTACCACAGGGTCCAGTATAATCGCTGAGTTCCGGCAATCATGTCGAATTAAGAAGAATGTTATTCCTTGGAGTCCAATTGGCTCATTTATCACATTTATAAGGTCACAGTCCAGAATCAGTTCAAATAATTCCCACAGTCAATCGTTTCACTGTTAAAAGCGATACAACTTAGTAATATTGGAAAAAATCACTAAACCCATGTTGGAACGATTATGTGACGCAACCGTTGTAACTCAAACGAATTGACACCGTTAGAAAGTCAATGAAATGTGGTTTTTGAAAATGTCTCTATTTCTTCAGCGCGCGATAAAAAAAGACTTATTTATCTTAATTTTTAAATAAAGAGCTACCAGAGCGCCCAGTGTAATCGCTGAGTTCCAGCAATCATGTCAAATTAAGAAGAATGTTATTTCTTGGCGTCCATTTGTCTCACTTATAACATTTATAAGGTCAAAGTCCAAAATCAGTTCAAATAATTCCCACAGTCAATCGTTTCACTGTTAAAAGCGATACCACTTAGTATTATCCGAAGAAAATCACTAAATACATTTTGGCACGAATATTTGACGCAACTGTTGTAACTCAAACGGATTGACACCGTTAGAAAGTCAATGAAATGTGGTTTTTGAAACTGTCTCTATTTCTTCAGCGCGTGATAACGGCTAGGATTGGTCTCACAGTAAAAAAAGACTTATTTATCTTAATTTTTTAATTAAGCGCTACCACAGCGCCCAGTGTAATCGCTGAGTTCCAGCAACCATGTCAAATTAAGAAGAATGTTATTTCTTGGCGTCCAATTGTCTCACCTATAACATTTATAAGGTCAAAGTCCAAAATCAGTTGATTTAAGTCGCACAGTCAAACGTTTCACAGTTAAAAGCGATGCAACCTAGTAAATCCGAATACTTTCGCTAAATACATGTTGGTACGAATATGTGACGCAACCGTTGTAACTCAAACGTAATTATACCGCCAAGAAGTCAATGAAATGTAGTTTTTGAGAATGTCTTTATTTCTTCAGCGCGTGCTAACGGCCAGGATTGGTCCCACAGTAAGAAAATCTTATTTATCTAAATTTTAAAATGAATCGCTACCACACGGTCCAGTGTAATCGCTGAGTTCCGGCAATCATGTCAAATTAAGAAGAATATCATTTCTTGTAGTCAAAATGACTCATTTATTACATTTATAAGGTGAAAGTCCAAAATCAGTTCAATTAAGTCCCACAGTCACCGTTTCGCTGTTGAAAGCAATACAACTTAGTAATATCGGAAAAAAATCACTAAATACATGTTGGTACGACTGTGTGACGCAACAGCTGTAACTCAAACGGATTGACACCGTTAGAAAGTCAATGAAATGGAGTTTTTGAAACTGTCTCTATATCTTCAGCGCGTGCTTACGGCTAGGATTGGTCCCACAGTAAAAACACTTATTTATCTAAAGTTTTAAATAAAGTGCTACCACAGGGTCCAGTGTAATCGCTGAGTTCCGGCAATCATGTCGAATTAAGAAGAATGTTATTCCTTGGAGTCCAATTGGCTCATTTATCACATTTATAAGGTCACAGTCCAGAATAAGTTCAAATAATTCCCACAGTCAATCGTTTCACTGTTAAAAGCGATACAACTTAGTAATATTGGAAAAAATCATTAAACCCATGTTGGAACGATTATGTGACGCAACCGTTGTAACTCAAACGAATTGACACCGTTAGAAAGTCAATGAAATGTGGTTTTTGAAAATGTCTCTATTTCTTCAGCGCGCGATAAAAAAAGATTTATTTATCTTAATTTTTAAATAAAGCGCTACCAGAGCGCCCAGTGTAATCGCTGAGTTCCAGCAATCATGTCAAATTAAGAAGAATGTTATTTCTTGGCGTCCAATTGTCTCACTTATAACATTTATAAGGTCAAAGTCCAAAATCAGTTCAATTAAGTCCCACAGTCACCGTTTCGCTGTTGAAAGCAATACAACTTAGTAATATCGGAAAAAAATCACTAAATACATGTTGGTACGACTGTGTGACGCAACAGCTGTAACTCAAACGGATTGACACCGTTAGAAAGTCAATGAAATGGAGTTTTTGAAACTGTCTCTATATCTTCAGCGCGTGCTTACGGCTAGGATTGGTCCCACAGTAAAAACACTTATTTATCTAAAGTTTTAAATAAAGTGCTACCACAGGGTCCAGTGTAATCGCTGAGTTCCGGCAATCATGTCGAATTAAGAAGAATGTTATTCCTTGGAGTCCAATTGGCTCATTTATCACATTTATAAGGTCACAGTCCAGAATAAGTTCAAATAATTCCCACAGTCAATCGTTTCACTGTTAAAAGCGATACAACTTAGTAATATTGGAAAAAATCATTAAACCCATGTTGGAACGATTATGTGACGCAACCGTTGTAACTCAAACGAATTGACACCGTTAGAAAGTCAATGAAATGTGGTTTTTGAAAATGTCTCTATTTCTTCAGCGCGCGATAAAAAAAGACTTATTTATCTTAATTTTTAAATAAAGCGCTACCAGAGCGCCCAGTGTAATCGCTGAGTTCCAGCAATCATGTCAAATTAAGAAGAATGTTATTTCTTGGCGTCCAATTGTCTCACTTATAACATTTATAAGGTCAAAGTCCAAAATCAGTTCATTTAAGTCGCATAGTCAAACGTTTCACAGTTAAAAGCGATGCAACCTAGTAATATCCGAATACTTTCGCTAAATACATGTTGGTACGAATATGTGACGCAACCGTTGTAACTGAAACGGAATTATACCGCCAAGAAATCAATGAAATGTAGTTTTTGAGAATGTCTTTATTTCTTCAGCGCGTGCTAACGGCCAGGATTGGTCCCACAGTAAGAAAATCTTATTTATCTAAATTTTAAAATAAATCGCTACCACACGGTCCAGTGTAATCGCTCAGTTCCGGCAATCATGTCAAATTAAGAAGAATATCATTTCTTGTAGTCAAAATGACTCATTTATCACATTTATAAGGTGAAAGTCCAAAATCAGTTCAATTAAGTCTCACAGTCAATCGTTTCGCTGTTGAAAGCGATACAACTTAGTAATATCGGAAAAAAATCACTAAATACATTTTGGTACGAATGTGTGACGCAACCGTTGTAACTCAAACGGATTGACACCGTTAGAAAGTCAATGAAACGGAGTTTTTGAAACTGTCTCTATATCTTCAGCGCGCGCTAACGGCTAGGTTTGGTCCCACAGTAAAAATGACTTATTTATCTAAATTTTTAAATGAATCGCTACCACAGGGTCCAGTGTAATCGCTGAGTTCCGGCAATCATGTCAAATTAAGAAGAATGTTCTTTCTTGGAGTCCAATTGTCTCATTTATAACACTTATGAGGCCACAGTCCAAAGTTAGTTCAATTAAATCCCACAGTCAATCGTTTCACTGTTAGAAGCAATGCAACCTAGTAATATCAGAAAAACATCGTTAATACATGTTGGTACGAATATATGACCCAACAGTTGTAACTCAGACGGATTGACACCGTTAGAAAGTCAATGAAATGTACTTTTTGAAGCTGTCTCTATTTCTTAAGCGCGAACTAACGGCTAGGATTGGTCCCACAGTAAAAAATGACTTATTTATCTAAATTTTTAAAAAAAGGCTACCCAGAGCCTAATGTATTCGCTGAATTCCAGCAATCATGTCAAATTAAGAAGAATGTTATTCCTTGGAGACCTTTTGCCTCATTTATCACATTTATAAGGTCACAGTCCTGAATCAGTTCAAATAATTCCCACAGTCAATCGTTTCACTGTTAAAAGCGATACAACTTAGGAATATCCGAAGAAAATCACTAAATATATTTTGGTACGAATATGTGACGCAACTGTTGTAACTCAAACGGATTGACACCGTTAGAAAGTCAATGAAATGTGGTTTTTGAAACTGTCTCTATTTCTCCGGCGCGCGATAACGGCTAGGATTGGTCCCACACTAAAAAAAGACTTATTTATCTTAATTTTTAAATAAAGCGCTACCACAGCGCCCAGTGTAATCGCTGAGTTCCAGCAATCATGTCAAATTGAGAAGAATGTTATTTCTTGGCGTCCAATTGTCTCACTTATAACATTAATAAGGTCAAAGTCCAAAATCACTTCATTTAAATCGCACAGTCAAACGTTTCACAGTTAAAAGCGATGCAACCTAGTAATATCCGAATACTTTCGCTAAATACATGTTGGTACGAATATGTGACGCAACCGTTGTAACTCAAACGGAATTATACCGCCAAGAAATCAATGAAATGTAGTTTTTGAGAATGTCTTTATTTCTTCAGCACGTGCTAACGGCCAGGATTGGTCCCACAGTAAGAAAATCTTATTTATCTAAATTTTAAAATGAATCGCTACCACAGGGTCCAGTGTAATCGCTGAGTTCCGGCAATCATGTCAAATTAAGAAGAATATCATTTCTTGTAGTCAAAATGACTCATTTATCACATTTATAAGGTGAAAGTCCAAAATCAGTTCAATTAAGTCCCACAGTCAATCGTTTCGCTGTTGAAAGCGATACAACTTAGTAATATCGGAAAAAAATCACTAAATACTTGTTTGTACGAATGTGTGACGCAACCGTTGTAACTCAAACGCATTGACACCGTTAGAAAGTCAATGAAATGGAGTTTTTGAAACTGTCTCTATATCTTCAGCGCGCGCTAACGGCTAGGATTGGTCCCACAGTAAAAATGACTTATTTATCTAAATTTTTCAATGAATCGCTACCACAGGGTCCAGTGTGATCGCTGAGTTGCGGCAATCATGTCAAAATAAGAAGAATGTTCTTTCTTGGAGTCCAATTGTCTCATTTATCACACTTATGAGGTCACAGTCCAAAGTTAGTTCAATTAAATCACACAGTCAATTGTTTCACTGTTAGAAGCGATGCAACCTAGTAATATCAGAAAAACATCGCTAATACATGTTGGTACGAATATGTGACCCAACCGTTGTAACTCAAACGGATTAACACCGTTAGAAAGTCAATGAAATGTACTTTTTGAAGCTGTCTCTATTTCTTCAGCGCGAACTTACGGCTAGGATTGGTCCCACAGTAAAAAATGACTTATTTATCTAAATTTTTAAAAAAACGCTACCCAGAGCCTAATGTAATCGCTGAATTCCAGCAATGATGTCAAATTAAGAAGAATGTTATTCCTGGGAGACCTTTTGCCTCATTTATCACATTTATAAGGTCACAGTCCTTAATCAGTTCAAATAATTCCCAAAGTCAATCGTTTCACTGTTAAAAGCGATACAACTTAGGCATATCCGAAGAAAATCACTAAATACATTTTGGTACGAATATGTGACCCAACTGTTGTAACTCAAACGGATTGACATCGTTAGAAAGTCAATGAACTGTGGTTTTTGAAACTGTCTCTATTTCTTCAGCGAGCGATAACGGCTAGGATTGGTCTCACAGTAAAAAAACACTTATTTATCTTAATTTTTAAATAAAGCGCTACCACAGCGCCCAGTGTAATCGCTGAGTTCCAGCAATCATGTCAAATTAAGAAGAATGTTATTTCTTGGCGTCCAATTGTCTCACTTATAACATTTATAAGGTCAAAGTCTAAAATCAGTTCATTTAAGTCGCACAGTCAAACGTTTCACAGTTAAAAGCGATGCAACCTAGTAATATCCGAATACTTTCGCTAAATACATGTTGGTACGAATATGTGACGCAACCGTTGTAACTCAAACGGAATTATACCGCCAAGAAATCAATGAAATGTAGTTTTTGAGAATGTCTTTATTTCTTCAGCGCGTGCTAACGGCCAGGATTGGTCCCACAGTAAGAAAATCTTATTTATCTAAATTTTAAAATGAATCGCTACCACACGGTCAAGTGTAATCGCTGAGTTCCGGCAATCATGTCAAATTAAGAAGAATATCATTTCTTGTAGTCAAAATGACTCATTTATCACATTTATAAGGTGAAAGTCCAAAATCAGTTCAATTAAGTCCCACAGTCAATCGTTTCGCTGTTGAAAGCGATACAACTTAGTAATATCGGAAAAAAATCACTAAATACATGTTGGTACGAATGTGTGACGCAACCGTTGTAACTCAAACGGATTGACACCGTTAGAAAGTCAATGAAATGGAGTTTTTGAAACTGTCTCTATATCTTTAGCGCGCGCTAACGGCTAGGATTGGTCCCACAGTAAAAATGACTTATTTATCTAAATTTTTAAATGAATCGCTACTACAGGGTCCAGTGTAATCGCTGAGTTCCGGCAATCATGTCAAATTAAGAAGACTGTTATTCCTTGGAGACCTTTTGCCTCATTTATCACATTTATAAAGTCACAGTTCTGAATCAGTTTAAATAATTCCCACAGTCAATCGTTTCACTGTTAAAAGCGATACAACTTAGGAATATCCGAAGAAAATCACTAAATACATTTTGGTACGAATATGTGACGCAACTGTTGTAACTCAAACGGATTGCCACCGTTAGAAAGTCAATGAAATGTGGTTTTTGAAACTGTCTCTATTTCTTCGGCGCGCGATTATGGCTAGGATTGGTCCCACAGTAAAAAAAGACTTATTTATCTTAATTTTTAAATAAAGCGCTACCACAGCGCCCAGTGTTATCGCTGAGTTCCAGCAATCATGTCAAATTAAGAAGAATGTTATTTCTTGGCGTCCAATTGTCTCATTTATAACATTTATAAGGTCAAAGTCCAAAATCAGTTCATTTAAGTCGCACAGTCAAACGTTTCACAGTTAAAAGCGATGCAACCTAGTAATATCCGAATACTTTCGCTAAATACATGTTGGTACGAATATGTGACGCAACCGTTGTAACTTAAACGGAATTATACCGCCAAGAAATCAGTAAAATGTAGTTTTGAGAATGTCTTTATTTCTTCAGCGCGTGCTAACGGCCAGGATTGGTCCCACAGTAAGAAAATCTTATTTATCTAAATTTTAAAATAAAGCGCTACCACAGCGCCCAGTGTAATCGCTGAGTTCCAGCAATCATGTCAAATTAAGAAGAATGTTATTTCTTGGCGTCCAATTGTGTCACTTATAACATTTATAATGTCAAAGTCCAAAATCAGTTCATTTAAGTCGCACAGTCAAACGTTTCACAGTTAAAAGCGATGCAACCTAGTAATATCCGAATACTTTCGCTAAATACATGTTGGTACAAATACGTGACGCAACCGTTGTAACTCAAACGGAATTATACCGCCAAGAAATCAATGAAATGTAGTTTTTGAGAATGTCGTTATTTCTTCAGCGCGTGCTAACGGCCAGGATTGGTCCCACAGTAAGAAAATCTTATTTATCTAAATTTTAAAATGAATGGCTACCACACGGTCCAGTGTAATCGCTGAGTTCCGGCAATCATGTCAAATTAAGAAGAATATCATTTCTTGTAGTCAAAATGACTCATTGATCACATTTATAAGGTGAAAGTCCAAAATCAGTTCAATTAAGTCCCACAGTCAATCGTTTCGCTGTTGAAAGCGATACAACTTAGTAATATCGGAAAAAAATCACTAAATACATGTTGGTACGAATGTGTGACGCAACCGTTGTAACTCAAACGAATTGACACCGTTAGAAAGTCAATAAAATGGAGTTTTTGAAACTGTCTTTATATCTTCAGCGCGCGCTAACGGCTAGGTTTGTCCCACAGTAAAAACACTTATTTATCTAAAGTTTTAAATAAAGTGCCACCACAGGGTCCAGTGTAATCGCTGAGTTCCGGCAATCATGTCGAATTAAGAAGAATGTTATTCCTTGGAGTCCAATTGGCTCATTTATCACATTTATAAGGTCACAGTCCAGAATCAGTTTAACTAAGTCCCACAGTCAATCGTTTCACTGTTAAAAGCGATACAACTTTGTAATATTGGAAAAAATCACTAAACCCATGTTGGAACGATTATGTGACGCAACTGTTGTAACTCAAACGAATTTACACCGTTAGAAAGTCAATCAAATGAAGTTTTTGAAACTGTCTCTACATCTTCAGCGCGCGCTAACGGCTAGGATTGGTCCCACAGTAAAAATGTCTTATTTATCTAAATTATTAATGAATCGCTACCACAGGGTCAAGTGTAATCGCTGAGTTCCAGCAATCATGTCAAATTAAGAAGAATGTTCTTTCTTGGAGTCCAATTGTCTCATTTATCACACTTATGAGGTCACAGTCCAAAGTTAGTTCAATTAAGTCCCACAGTCAATCGTTTCACTGTTTGAAGCGATTCAACCTAGTAATATCAGAAAAATATCGCTAAATACATGTTGGTACGAATTTGTGACCCAACCGTTGTAACTCAAACGGATTGACACCGTTAGAAAGTCAATGAAATGTACTTTTTGAAGCTGTCTCTATTTCTTCAGCGCGAACTAACGGCTAGGATTGGTCCCACAGTAAAAAATGACTTATTTATCTAAATTTTTAAAAAAGGGCTACCACAGAGCCTAATGTAATCGCTGAATTCCAGCAATCATGTCAAATTAAGAAGAATGTTATTCCTTGGAAACCTATTGCCTCATTTATCACATTTATATGGTCACAGTCCTGAATCAGTTCAAATAATTCCCACAGTCAATCGTTTCACTGTTAAAAGCGATACAACTTAGTATTATCCGAAGAAAATCACTAAATACATTTTGGTACGAATAAGTGACGCAACTGTTGTAACTCAAACGGATTGACACCGTTAGAAAGTCAATGAAATGTGGTTTTTGAAAATGTCTCTATTTCTTCAGCGCACGATTACGGCTAGGATTGGTCTCACAGTAAATAAAGACTTATTTATCTTAATTTTTAAATAAAGCGCTACCACAGCGCCCAGTGTAATCGTTGAGTTCCAGCAATCATGTCAAATTAAGAAGAATGTTATTTCTTGGCGTCAAATTGTCTCACTTATAACATTTATAAGGTCAAAGTCCAAAATCAGTACATCTAAGTCGCACAGTCAAACGTTTCACAGTTAAAAGCGATGCAACCTAGTAATATCCGAATACTTTCGCTAAATACATCTTGGTACGAATATGTGACGCAACCGTTGTAACTCAAACGGAATTATACCGCCAAGAAATCAATGAAATGTAGTTTTTGAGAATGTGTTTATTTTTTCAGCGCGTGCTAACGGCCAGGATTGGTCCCACAGTAAGAAAATCTTATTTATCTAAATTTTAAAATGAATCGCTACCACACGGTCCAGTGTAATCGCTGAATTCCGGCAATCATGTCAAATTAAGAAGAATGTTCTTTCTTGGAGTCCAATTGTCTCATTTATAACACTTATGAGGTCACAGTCCAAAGTTAGTTCAATTAAATCCCACAGTCAATCGTTTCACTGTTAGAAGCGATGCAACCTAGTAATATGAGAAAAATATCGTTAATACATTTCGGTACAAATATGTGACGCAACTGTTGTAACTCAAACGGATTGACACCGTTAGAAAGTCAATGAAATGTGGTTTTTGAAACTGTCTCTATTTCTTCGGCGCGCGATAACGGCTAGGATTGGTCCCACAGTAAAAGAAGACTTATTTATCTTAATTTTTAAATAAAGCGCTACCACAGCGCCCAGTGTAATCGCTGAGTTCCAGCAATCATGTCAAATTAAGAAGAATGTTATTTCTTGGAGTCCAATTGACTCACTTATAACATTTATAAGGTCAAAGTCCAAAATCAGTTCAATTAAGTCGCACAGTCAAACGTTTCACAGTTAAAAGCGATGCAACCTAGTAATATCCGAATACTTTCGCTAAATACATGTTGGTACGAATATGTGACGCTACCGTTGTAACTCAAACGGAATTATACCGCCAAGAAATCAATCAAATGTAGTTTTTGTGAATGTCTTTATTTCTTCAGCGCGTGCTAACGGCCAGGATTGGTCCCACAGTAAGAAAATCTTATTTATCTAAATTTTAAAATGAATGGCTACCACACGGTCCAGTGTAATCGCTGAGTTCCGGCAATCATGTCAAATTAAGAAGAATATCATTTCTTGTAGTCAAAATGACTCATTGATCACATTTATAAGGTGAAAGTCCAAAATCAGTTCAATTAAGTCCCACAGTCAATCGTTTCGCTGTTGAAAGCGATACAACTTAGTAATATCGGAAAAAAATCACTAAATACATGTTGGTACGAATGTGTGACGCAACCGTTGTAACTCAAACGAATTGACACCGTTAGAAAGTCAATAAAATGGAGTTTTTGAAACTGTCTTTATATCTTCAGCGCGCGCTAACGGCTAGGTTTGTCCCACAGTAAAAACACTTATTTATCTAAAGTTTTAAATAAAGTGCCACCACAGGGTCCAGTGTAATCGCTGAGTTCCGGCAATCATGTCGAATTAAGAAGAATGTTATTCCTTGGAGTCCAATTGGCTCATTTATCACATTTATAAGGTCACAGTCCAGAATCAGTTTAACTAAGTCCCACAGTCAATCGTTTCACTGTTAAAAGCGATACAACTTTGTAATATTGGAAAAAATCACTAAACCCATGTTGGAACGATTATGTGACGCAACTGTTGTAACTCAAACGAATTTACACCGTTAGAAAGTCAATCAAATGAAGTTTTTGAAACTGTCTCTACATCTTCAGCGCGCGCTAACGGCTAGGATTGGTCCCACAGTAAAATTGTCTTATTTATCTAAATTATTAATGAATCGCTACCACAGGGTCAAGTGTAATCGCTGAGTTCCAGCAATCATGTCAAATTAAGAAGAATGTTCTTTCTTGGAGTCCAATTGTCTCATTTATCACACTTATGAGGTCACAGTCCAAAGTTAGTTCAATTAAGTCCCACAGTCAATCGTTTCACTGTTTGAAGCGATTCAACCTAGTAATATCAGAAAAATATCGCTAAATACATGTTGGTACGAATTTGTGACCCAACCGTTGTAACTCAAACGGATTGACACCGTTAGAAAGTCAATGAAATGTACTTTTTGAAGCTGTCTCTATTTCTTCAGCGCGAACTAACGGCTAGGATTGGTCCCACAGTAAAAAATGACTTATTTATCTAAATTTTTAAAAAAGGGCTACCACAGAGCCTAATGTAATCGCTGAATTCCAGCAATCATGTCAAATTAAGAAGAATGTTAATCCTTGGAAACCTATTGCCTCATTTATCACATTTATATGGTCACAGTCCTGAATCAGTTCAAATAATTCCCACAGTCAATCGTTTCACTGTTAAAAGCGATACAACTTAGTATTATCCGAAGAAAATCACTAAATACATTTTGGTACGAATAAGTGACGCAACTGTTGTAACTCAAACGGATTGACACCGTTAGAAAGTCAATGAAATGTGGTTTTTGAAAATGTCTCTATTTCTTCAGCGCACGATTACGGCTAGGATTGGTCTCACAGTAAATAAAGACTTATTTATCTTAATTTTTAAATAAAGCGCTACCACAGCGCCCAGTGTAATCGTTGAGTTCCAGCAATCATGTCAAATTAAGAAGAATGTTATTTCTTGGCGTCAAATTGTCTCACTTATAACATTTATAAGGTCAAAGTCCAAAATCAGTACATCTAAGTCGCACAGTCAAACGTTTCACAGTTAAAAGCGATGCAACCTAGTAATATCCGAATACTTTCGCTAAATACATCTTGGTACGAATATGTGACGCAACCGTTGTAACTCAAACGGAATTATACCGCCAAGAAATCAATGAAATGTAGTTTTTGAGAATGTGTTTATTTTTTCAGCGCGTGCTAACGGCCAGGATTGGTCCCACAGTAAGAAAATCTTATTTATCTAAATTTTAAAATGAATCGCTACCACACGGTCCAGTGTAATCGCTGAATTCCGGCAATCATGTCAAATTAAGAAGAATGTTCTTTCTTGGAGTCCAATTGTCTCATTTATAACACTTATGAGGTCACAGTCCAAAGTTAGTTCAATTAAATCCCACAGTCAATCGTTTCACTGTTAGAAGCGATGCAACCTAGTAATATGAGAAAAATATCGTTAATACATTTCGGTACAAATATGTGACGCAACTGTTGTAACTCAAACGGATTGACACCGTTAGAAAGTCAATGAAATGTGGTTTTTGAAACTGTCTCTATTTCTTCGGCGCGCGATAACGGCTAGGATTGGTCCCACAGTAAAAAAAGACTTATTTATCTTAATTTTTAAATAAAGCGCTACCACAGCGCCCAGTGTAATCGCTGAGTTCCAGCAATCATGTCAAATTAAGAAGAATGTTATTTCTTGGAGTCCAATTGACTCACTTATAACATTTATAAGGTCAAAGTCCAAAATCAGTTCAATTAAGTCGCACAGTCAAACGTTTCACAGTTAAAAGCGATGCAACCTAGTAATATCCGAATACTTTCGCTAAATACATGTTGGTACGAATATGTGACGCTACCGTTGTAACTCAAACGGAATTATACCGCCAAGAAATCAATCAAATGTAGTTTTTGTGAATGTCTTTATTTCTTCAGCGCGTGCTAACGGCCAGGATTGGTCCCACAGTAAGAAAATCTTATTTATCTAAATTTTTAAATAAAGCGCTTCCGCAGAGCCTAATGTAACCGCTGAATTCCAGCAATCATGTCAAATTAAGAAGAATGTTATTCCTTGGAGACCAATTGGTGCATTGATCACATTTATAAGGTCACAGTCCAGAATCAGTTGAATTAATTCCCACGGTCAATCGTTTCACTGTTAAAAGCGATACAACTTAGTAATATCGGAAGGAAATCACTAAATACATGTTGGAACGAATATGTGACCCAACCGTTGTAACTCAAACGGATTGACACCGTTAGAAAATCAATGAATTTTAGTTTTAGAAACTGTCTCTATTTCTTCAGCGCGCAATAACGGCTAGGAGTGGTCCCACAATAAAAAATGACTTATTTATCTTAATTTTTAAATAAAGCGCTACCACAGCGCCCAGTGTAATCGCTGAGTTCCAGCAATCATGTCAAATTAAGAAGAATGTTATTTCTTGGAGTCCAATTGACTCACTTATAACATTTATAAGGTCAAAGTCCAAAATCAGTTCAATTAAGTCGCACAGTCAAACGTTTCACAGTTAAAAGCGATGCAACCTAGTAATATCCGAATACTTTCGCTAAATACATGTTGGTACGAATATGTGACGCTACCGTTGTAACTCAAACGGAATTATACCGCCAAGAAATCAATCAAATGTAGTTTTTGTGAATGTCTTTATTTCTTCAGCGCGTGCTAACGGCCAGGATTGGTCCCACAGTAAGAAAATCTTATTTATCTAAATTTTTAAATAAAGCGCTTCCGCAGAGCCTAATGTAACCGCTGAATTCCAGCAATCATGTCAAATTAAGAAGAATGTTATTCCTTGGAGACCAATTGGTGCATTGATCACATTTATAAGGTCACAGTCCAGAATCAGTTGAATTAATTCCCACGGTCAATCGTTTCACTGTTAAAAGCGATACAACTTAGTAATATCGGAAGGAAATCACTAAATACATGTTGGAACGAATATGTGACCCAACCGTTGTAACTCAAACGGATTGACACCGTTAGAAAATCAATGAATTTTAGTTTTAGAAACTGTCTCTATTTCTTCAGCGCGCAATAACGGCTAGGAGTGGTCCCACAATAAAAAATGACTTATTTATCTTAATTTTTAAATAAAGCCTTACCACAGCGCCCAGTGTAATCGCTGAGTTCCAGCAATCATGTCAAATTAAGAAGAATATCATTTCTTGTAGTCAAAATGACCCATTTATCACATTTATAAGGTCAAAGTCCAAAATCAGTTCAGTTAAGTCCCACAGTTAATCGTTTCACTGTTGAAGGCGATACAACTTAGAAATATCGGAAAAAAATCACTAAATACATGTTGGTACGAATGTGTGACGCAACCGTTGTAACTCAAACGGATTGACACCGTTAGAAAATCAATGAAATTTAGTTTTAGAAACTGTCTCTATTTCTTCAGCGCGCGATAACGGCTAGGATTGGTCCCACAGTAAAAAATGACTTATTTATCTTAATTTTAAATAAAGCCTTACCACAGCGCCCAGTGTAATCGCTGAGTTCCAGCAATCATGTCAAATTAAGAAGAATGTTATTTCTTCTAGTCAAAATGGCTCATTTATTACATTTATAAGGTCAAAATCCAAAATCAGTTCAATTAAGTACCACAGTCAATCGTTTCACTGTTGAAAGCGATACAACTTAGTAATATCGAAAAAAAATCACTAAATACATGTTGGTACGAATGTGTGACGCAACCGTTGTAACTCAAACGGATTGACACCGTTAGAAAATCAATGAAATTTAGTTTTAGAAACTGTCTCTATTTCTTCAGCGCGCGATAACAGCTAGGATTAGTCCCACAATAAAAAATGACTTATTTATCTTAATTTTTAAATAAAGCCTTACCACAGCGCCCAGTGTAATCGCTGAGTTCCAGCAATCATGTCAAATTAAGAAGAATATCATTTCTTGTAGTCAAAATGACTCATTTATCACATTTATAAGGTCAAAGTCCAAAATCAGTTCAATTAAGTCCCACATTCAATCGTTTCACTGTTGAAAGCGATACAACTTAGTAATATCGGAAGAAAATCACTAAATACATGTTGGTACGAATGTGTGACACAACCGTTGTAACTCAAACGGATTGACACCGTTAGAAAATCAATGAAATTTAGTTTTAGAAACTGTCTCTATTTCTTCAGCGCGCGATAACGGCTAGGATTGGTCCCACAGTAAAAAATGACTTATTTATCTTAATTTTTAAATAAAGCCTTACCACAGCGCCCAGTGTAATCGCTGAGTTCCAGCAATCATGTCAAATTAAGAAGAATGTTATTTCTTCTAGTCAAAATGGCTCATTTATTACATTTATAAGGTCCAAGTCCAAAATCAGTTCAATTAAGTACCACAGTCAATCGTTTCACTGTTGAAAGCGATACAACTTAGTAATATCGGAAAAAAATCACTAAATACATGTTGGTACAAATGTGTGACGCAACCGTTGTAACTCAAACGGATTGACACCGTTAGAAAATCAATGAAATTTAGTTTTAGAAACTGTCTCTATTTCTTCAGCGCGAGATAACAGCTAGGATTAGTCCCACAATAAAAAATGACTTATTTATCTTAATTTTTAAATAAAGCCTTACCACAGCGCCCAGTGTAATCGCTGAGTTCCAGCAATCATGTCAAATTAAGAAGAATATCATTTCTTGTAGTCAAATGACTCATTTATCACATTTATAAGGTCAAAGTCCAAAATCAGTTCAATTAAGTCCCACAGTCAATCGTTTCACTATTGAAAGCGATACAACTTAGTAATATCGGAAGAAAATCACTAAATACATGTTGGTACGAATGTGTGACGCAACCGTTGTAACTCAAACGGATTGACACCGTTAGAAAATCAATGAAATTTAGTTTTAGAAACTGTCTCTATTTTTTCAGCGCGCGATAACGGCTAGGATTGGTCCCACAGTAAAAAATGACTTATTTATCTTAATTTTTAAATAAAGCCTTACCACAGCGCCCAGTGTAATCGCTGAGTTCCAGCAATCATGTCAAATTAAGAAGAATGTTATTTCTTCTAGTCAAAATGGCTCATTTATTACATTTATAAGGTCAAAGTCCAAAATCAGTTCAATTAAGTACCACAGTCACTCGTTTCACTGTTGAAAGCGATACAACTTAGTAATATCGGAAAAAAATCACTAAATACATGTTGGTACGAATGTGTGACGCAACCGTTGTAACTCAAACGGATTGACACCGTCAGAAAATCAATGAAATTTAGTTTTAGAAACTGTCTCTATTTCTTCAGCGCGCGATAACAGCTAGGATTAGTCCCACAATAAAAAATGACTTATTTATCTTAATTTTTAAATAAAGCCTTACCACAGCGCTCAGTGTAATCGCTGAGTTCCAGCAATCATGTCAAATTAAGAAGAATGTTATTTCTTCTAGTCAAAGTGGCTCATTTATTACATTTATAAGGTCAAAGTCCAAAATCAGTTCAATTAAGTACCACAGTCAATTGTTTCACTGTTGAAAGCGATACAACTTAGTAATATCGGAAAAAAATCACTAAATACATGTTGGTACGAATGTGTGACGCAACCGTTGTAACTCAAACGGACTGACACCGTTAGAAAATCAATGAAATTTAGTTTTAGAAACTGTCTCTATTTCTTCAGCGCGCGATAACAGCTAGGATTAGTCCCACAATAAAAAATGACTTATTTATCTTAATTTTTAAATAAAGCCTTACCACAGCGCCCAGTGTAATCGCTGAGTTCCAGCAATCATGTCAAATTAAGAAGAATATAATTTCTTGTAGCCAAAATGACTCATTTATCGCATTTATAAGGTCAAAGTCCAAAATCAGTTCAATTAAGTCCTACAGTCAATCGTTTCACTGTTGAAAGCGATACAACTTAGTAATATCGGAAGAAAATCACTAAATACATGTTGGTACGATTATGTGACGCAACCGTTGTAAGTCAAACGGATTGACACCGTTAGAAAGTCAATGAAATGTAGTTTTTGAAACGGTCTCTATTTCTTCAGCGGGCGATAACGGCTAGGATTGGTCCCACAGTACAAAATGACTTATTTATCTTAATTTTTAAATAAAGCGTTACCACAGCGCCCAGTGTAATCAGTGAGTTTCATCAATCATGTCAAATAAAGGAGAATGTTATTTCTTCTAGTCAAAATGGCTCATTTATTACATTTATAAGGTCAAAGTCTAAAATCAGTTCAATTAAGTCCCACAGTCAATTGTTTCACTGTTGAAAGCGATACAACTTAGTAGTATCGGAAGAAAATCACTAAATACATGTTCGTACGATTATGTGACGCAACCGTTGTAAGTCAAACGGATTGACACCGTTAGAAAGTCAATGAAATGTAGTTTTTGAAACTGTCTCTATTTCTTCAGCGCGCGATAACGGCTAGGATTGGTCCCACAGTACAAAATGACTTATTTATCTTAATTTTTAAATAAACCGTTACCACAGCGCCCAGTGTAATCGGTGAGTTCCATCAATCGTGTCAAATTAAGGAGAATGTTATTTCTTTTAGTCAAAATGGCTCATTTATTACATTTATAAGGTCAAAGTCCAAAATCAGTTCAATTAAGTCCCACAGTCAATTGTTTCACTGTTGAAAGCGATACAACTTAGTAATATCGGAAGAAAATCACTAAATACATGTTGATACGATTATGTGACGCAACCGTTGTAAGTCAAACGGATTGACACCGTTAGAAAGTCAATGAAATGTAGTTTTTGAAACTGTCTCTATTTCTTCAGCGCGCGATAACGGCTAGGATTGGTCCCACAGTACAAAATGACTTATTTATCTTAATTTTTAAATAAACCGTTACCACAGCGCCCAGTGTAATCGGTGAGTTCCATCAATCGTGTCAAATTAAGGAGAATGTTATTTCTTTTAGTCAAAATGGCTCATTTATTACATTTATAAGGTCAATGTCCAAAATCAGTTCAGTTAAGTCCCACAGTCAATCGTTTCACTGTTGAAAGCGATACAACTTAGAAATATCGGAACAAAATCACTAAATACATGTTGGTACAAATGTGTGACGCAACCGTTGTAACTCAAACGGATTGACACCGTTAGAAAATCAATGAAATTTACTTTTAGAAACTGTCTCTATTTCTTCAGCGCACGATAACGGCTAGGATTGGTCCCACAGTAAAAAATGACTTATTTATCTTAATTTTTAAATAAACCGTTACCACAGCGCCCAGTGTAATCGGTGAGTTCCATCAAACGTGTCAAATTAAGGAGAATGTTTTTTCTTTTAGTCAAAATGGCTCATTTATTACATTTATAAGGTCAAAGTCCAAAATCAGTTCAGTTAAGTCCCACAGTCAATCGTTTCACTGTTGAAAGCGATACAACTTAGAAATATCGGAACAAAATCACTAAATACATGTTGGTACAAATGTGTGACGCAACCGTTGTAACTCAAACGGATTGACACCGTTAGAAAATCAATGAAATTTACTTTTAGAAACTGTCTCTATTTCTTCAGCGCGCGATAACGGCTAGGATTGGTCCCACAGTAAAAAATGACTTATTTATCTTAATTTTTAAATAAAGCCTTACCACAGCGCCCAGTGTAATCGCTGAGTTCCAGCAATCATGTCAAATTAAGAAGAATGTTATTTCTTCTAGTCAAAATGGCTCATTTATTACATTTATAAGGTCAAAGTCCAAAATCAGTTCAATTAAGTACCACAGTCAATCGTTTCACTGTTGAAAGCGATACAACTTAGTAATATCGGAAAAAAATCACTAAATACATGTTGGTACGAATGTGTGACGCAACCGTTGTAACTCAAACGGATTGACACCGTTAGAAAATCAATAAAAGTTAGTTTTAGAAACTGTCTCTATTTCTTCAGCGCGCGATAACAGCTAGGATTAGTCCCACAATAAAGAATGACTTATTTATCTTAATTTTTAAATAAAGCCTTACCACAGCGCCCAGTGTAATCGCTGAGTTCCAGCAATCATGTCAAATTAAGAAGAATATCATTTCTTGTAGTCAAAATGACTCATTTATCACATTTATAAGGTCAAAGTCCAAAATCAGTTCAATTAAGTCCCACAGTAAATCGTTTCACTGTTGAAAGCGATTCAACTTAGTAATATCGGAAGAAAATCACTAAATACATGTTGGTACGATTATGTGACGCAACCGTTGTAAGTCAAACGGATTGACACCGTTAGAAAGTCAATGAAATGTAGTTTTTGAAACTGTCTCTATTTCTTCAGTGCGCGATAACGGCTAGGATTGGTCCCACAGTACAAAATGACTTACTTATCTTAATTTTTAAATAAATCGTTACCACAGTGCCCAGTGTAATCAGTGAGTTCCAGCAATCATGTCAAATTAAGAAGAATATCATTTCTTGTAGTCAAAATGACTCATTTATCACATTTATAAGGTCAAAGTCCAAAATCAGTTCAATTAAGTCCCACAGTAAATCGTTTCACTGTTGAAAGCGATTCAACTTAGTAATATCGGAAGAAAATCACTAAATACATGTTGGTACGATTATGTGACGCAACCGTTGTAAGTCAAACGGATTGACACCGTTAGAAAGTCTATGAAATTTAGTTTTTGAAACTGTCTCTATTTCTTCAGCGCGCGATAACGGCTAGGATTGGTCCCACAGTACAAAATCACTTATTTATCTTAATTTTTAAATAAACCGTTACCACAGCGCCTAGTGTAATCGGTGAGTTCCATCAATCGTGTCAAATTAAGGAGAATGTTATTTCTTCTAGTCAAAATGGCTCATTTATTACATTTATAAGCTCAAAGTCCAAAATCAGTTCAATTAAGTCCCACAGGCAATCGTTTCTCTGTTGAAAGTGATACAACTTAGTAATATCGGAAGAAAATCACTAAATACATGTTGGTACGATTATGTGACGCAAACGTTCTAACTCAAACGGATTGACACCGTTAGAAAGTCAATGAAATGGAGTTTTTGAAACTGTCTCTATTTCTTCAGGGCGCGATAACGGCTAGGATTGGTCCCACAGTACAAAATGACTTATTTATCTAAATTTTTAAATGAATCGCTACCACAGGGTCCAGTGTAATCGCTGAGTTCCAGCAATCATGTCAAATTAAGAAGAATGGTATTTCTTGGTGTCCAATTGTCTCACTTATAACATTTATAAGGTCAAAGTTCAAAATCAGTTCAATTAAGTCGCACAGTCAAACGTTTCACAGTTAAAAGCGATGCAACCTAGTAATATCCGAATACTTTCGCTAAATACATGTTGGTACGAATATGTGACGCAACCGTTGTAACTCAAACGGAATTATACCGCCAAGAAATCAATGAAATGTAGTTTTTGAGAATGTCTTTATTTCTTCAGCGCATGGTAACGGCCAGGATTGATCCCACAGTAAGAAAATCCTAGTTATCTAAATTTTTAAATAAAGCGCTACCGCAGAGCCTATTGTAACCGCTGAATTCCAGCAATCATGTCAAATTAAGAAGAATGTTATTCCTTGGAGACCAATTGGCGCATTAATCACATTTATAAGGTCACAGTCCAGAATCAGTTGAATTAATTCCCACGGTCAATCGTTTCACTGTTAAAAGCGATACAACTTAGTAATATCGGAAGAAAATCACTAAATACATGTTGGTACGATTATGGGACGCAACCGTTGTAAGTCAAACGGATTGACACCGTAAGAAAGTCAATGAAATGTAGTTTTTGAAACTGTTTCTATTTCTTCAGCGCGCGATAACGGCTAGGATTGGTCCCACAGTACAAAATGACTTATTTATCTTAATTTTTAAATAAACCGTTACCACAGCGCCCAGTGTAATCGGTGAGTTCCATCAATCGTGTCAAATTAAGGAGAATGTTACTTCTTCTAGTCAAAATGGCTCATTTATTACATTTATAAGGTCAAAGTCCAAAATCAGTTCAATTAAGTCCCACAGTTAATCGTTTCTCTGTTGAAAGCGATACAACTTAGTAATATCAGAAGAAAATCACTAAATACATTTTGGTGCGATTATGTGACGCAAACGTTCTAACTCAAACGGATTGACACCGTTAGAAAGTCAATGAAATGGAGTTTTTGAAACTGTCTCTATTTCTTCAGCGCGCGATAACGGCTAGGATTGGTCCCACAGTACAAAATGACTTATTTATCTAAATTTTTAAATGAATCGCTACCACAGGGTCCAGTGTAATCGCTGAGTTCCAGCAATCATGTCAAATTAAGAAGAATGGTATTTCTTGGTGTCCAATTGTCTCACTTATAACATTTATAAGGTCAAAGTTCAAAATCAGTTCAATTAAGTCGCACAGTCAAACGTTTCACAGTTAAAAGCGATGCAACCTAGTAATATCCGAATACTTTCGCTAAATACATGTTGGTACGAATATGTGACGCAACCGTTGTAACTCAAACGGAATTACACCGGCAAGAAATCAATGAAATGTAGTTTTTGAGAATGTCTTTATTTCTTCAGCGCATGGTAACGGCCAGGATTGATCCCACAGTAAGAAAATCCTAGTTATCTAAATTTTTAAATAAAGCGCTACCGCAGAGCTTAATGTAACCGCTGAATTCCAGCAATCATGTCAAATTAAGAAGAATGTTATTCCTTGGAGACCAATTGGCGCATTAATCACATTTATAAGGTCACAGTCCAGAATCAGTTGAATTAATTCCCACGGTCAATCGTTTCACTGTTAAAAGCGATACAACTTAGTAATATCGGAAGAAAATCACTAAATACATGTTGGTTCGATTATGTGACGCAACCGTTGTAAGTCAAACGGATTGACACCGTTAGAAAGTCAATGAAATGTAGTTTTTGAAACTGTCTCTATTTCTTCAGCGCGCGATAACGGCTAGGATTGGTCCCACAGTACAAAATGACTTATTTATCTTAATTTTTAAATAAACCGTTACCACAGCGCCCAGTGTAATCGGTGAGTTCCATCAATCGTGCCAAATTAAGGAGAATGTTACTTCTTCTAGTCAAAATGGCTCATTTATTACATTTATAAGGTCAAAGTCCAAAATCAGTTCAATTAAGTCCCACAGTCAATCGTTTCTCTGTTAAAAGCGATACAACTTAGTAATATCGGAAGAAAATCACTAAATACATGTTGGTACGATTATGTGACACAAACGTTCTAACTCAAACGGATTGACACCGTTAGAAAGTCAATGAAATGGAGTTTTTGAAACTGTCTCTATTTCTTCAGCGCGCGATAACGGCTAGGATTGGTCCCACAGTACAAAATGACTTATTATCTAAATTTTTAAATGAATCGCTACCACAGGGTCCAGTGTAATCGCTGAGTTCCAGCAATCATGTCAAATTAGGAAGAATGGTATTTCTTGGTGTCCAATTGTCTCACTTATAACATTTATAAGGTCAAAGTTCAAAATCAGTTTAATTAAGTAGCACAGTCAAACGTTTCACAGTTAAAAGCGATGCAACCTAGTAATATCCGAATACTTTCGCTAAATACATGTTGGTACGAATATGTGACGCAACCGTTGTAACTCAAACGGAATTATACCGCCAAGAAATCAATGAAATGTAGTTTTTGAGAATGTCTTTATTTCTTCAGCGCATGGTAACGGCTAGGATTGGTCCCACAGTAAAAAATGACTTATTTATTTTAATTTTTAAATAAAGCGTTACCACAGCGCCCAGTGTAATCGGTGAGTTTCATCAATCATGTCAAATTAAGGAGAATGTTACTTCTTCTAGTCAAAATGGCTCATTTATTACATTTATAAGGTCAAAGTCCAAAATCAGTTCAATTAAGTCCCACAGTCAATCGTTTCACTGTTGAAAGC
This sequence comes from Hydractinia symbiolongicarpus, assembly GCF_029227915.1. Lineage (NCBI taxonomy): Eukaryota > Metazoa > Cnidaria > Hydrozoa > Anthoathecata > Hydractiniidae > Hydractinia > Hydractinia symbiolongicarpus. Next base: position 7,328,741 of record NC_079877.1, on the reverse strand, counting down.
GATACAACTTAGTAATATCGGAAGAAAATCACTAAATACATGTTGGTACGATTATGTGACGCAACCGTTGTAAGTCAAACGGATTGACACCGTTAGAAAGTCAATGAAATGTTGTTTTTGAAACTGTCTCTATTTCTTCAGCGCGCGATAACGGCTATGATTGGTCCCACAGTACAAAATGACTTATTTATCTTAATTTTTAAATAAACCGTTACCACAGCGCCCAGTGTAATCGGTGAGTTCCATCAATCATGTCAAATTAAGGAGAATGTTATTTCTTCTAGTCAAAATGGCCCATTTATTACATTTATAAGGTCACAGTCCAAAATCAGTTCAATTAAGTCCCACAGTCAATCGTTTCTCTGTTGAAAGCGATACAACTTAGTAATATCGAAAGAAAATCACTAAATACATGTTGGTACGATTATGTGACGCAAACGTTCTAACTCAAACGGATTGACACCGTTAGAAAGTCAATGAAATGTAGTTTTTGAAACTGTCTCTATATCTTCAGCGCGCGCTAACGGCTAGGATTGGTCCCACAGTAAAAATGACTTATTTATCTAAATTTTTAAATGAATCGCTACCACAGGGTCCAGTGTAATCGCTGAGTTCCAGCAATCATGTCAAATTAAGAAGAATGGTATTTCTTGGTGTCCAATTGTCTCACTTATAACATTTATAAGGTCAAAGTTCAAAATCAGTTCAATTAAGTCGCACAGTCAAACGTTTCACAGTTAAGAGCGATGCAACCTAGTATTATCCGAATACTTTCGCTAAATACATGTTGGTACGAATATGTGACGCAACCGTTGTAACTCAAACGGAATTGTACCGCCAAGAAATCAATGAAATGTAGTTTTTGAGAATGTCTTTATTTCTTCAGCGCATGGTAACGGCCAGGATTGATCCCACAGTAAGAAAATCTTAATTATCTAAATTTTTGAATAAAGCGCTACCGCAGAGCCTAATGTAACCGCTGAATTCCAGCAATCATGTCAAATTAAGAAGAATGTTATTCCTTGGAGACCAATTGGCGCATTAATCACATTTATAAGGTCACAGTCCAGAATCAGTTGAATTAATTCCCACGGTCAATCGTTTCACTGTTAAAAGCGATACAACTTAGTAATATGGGAAGGAAATCACTAAATACATTTTGGTACGATTATGTGACGCAAACGTTCTAACTCAAACGGATTGACACCGTTAGAAAGTCAATGAAATGGAGTTTTTGAAACTGTCTCTATTTCTTCAGCGCGCGATAACGGCTAGGATTGGTCCCACAGTACAAAATGACTTATTTATCTAAATTTTTAAATGAATCGCTACCACAGGGTCCAGCGTAATCGCTGAGTTCCAGCAATCATGTCAAATTAAGAAGAATGGTATTTCTTGGTGTCCAATTGTCTCACTTATAACATTTATAAGGTCAAAGTTCAAAATCAGTTCAATTAAGTCGCACAGTCAAACGTTTCACAGTTAAAAGCGATGCAACCAAGTAATATCCGAATACTTTCGCTAAATTCATGTTGCTACGAATATGTGACGCAACCGTTGTAACTCAAACGGAATTATACCGCCAAGAAATCAATGAAATGTAGTTTTTGAGAATGTCTTTATATCTTCAGCGCATGGTAACGGCCAGGATTGATCCCACAGTAAGAAAATCCTAATTATCTAAATTTTTAAATAAAGCGCTACCGCAGAGCCTAATGTAACCGCTGAATTCCAGCAATCATGTCAAATTAAGAAGAATGTTATTCCTTGGAGACCAATTGGCGCATTAATCACATTTATAAGGTCACAGTCCAGAATCAGTTGAATTAATTCCCACGGTCAATCGTTTCACTGTTAAAAGCGATACAACTTAGTAATATGCAAAGGAAATCACTAAATACATTTTGGTACGATTATGTGACGCAAACGTTCTAACTCAAACGGATTGACACCGTTAGAAAGTCAATGAAATGGAGTTTTTGAAAATGTCTCTATTTCTTCAGCGCGCGATAACGGCTAGGATTGGTCCCACAGAACAAAATGACTTATTTATCTAAATTTTTAAATGAATCGCTACCACAGGGTCCAGTGTAATCGCTGAGTTCCAGCAATCATGTCAAATTAAGAAGAATGGTATTTCTTGGTGTCCAATTGTCTCACTTATAACATTTATAAGGTCAAAGTTCAAAATCAGTTCAATTAAGTCGCACAGTCAAACATTTCACATTTAAAAGCGATGCAACCTAGTAATATCCGAATACTTTCGCTAAATACATGTTGGTACGAATATGTGACGCAACCGTTGTAACTCAAACGGAATTATACCGCCAAGAAATCAATGAAATGTAGTTTTTGAGAATGTCTTTATATCTTCAGCGCATGGTAACGGCCAGGATTGATCCCACAGTAAGAAAATCCTAATTATCTAAGTTTTTAAATAAAGCGCTACCGCAGAGCCTAATGTAACCACTGAATTCCAGCAATCATGTCAAATTAAGAAGAATGTTATTCCTTGGAGACCAATTGGCGCATTAATCACATTTATAAGGTCACAGTCCAGAATCAGTTGAATTAATTCCCGCGGTCAATCGTTTTACTGTTAAAAGCGATACAATTTAGTAATATCGGAAGAAAATCACTAAATACATGTTGGTACGATTATGTGACGCAACCGTTGTAACTCAAACGGATTGACACCGTTAGAAAGTCAATGAAATGTAGTTTTCGAAACTGTCTCTATTTCTTCAGCGCGCGATAACGGCTAGGATTGGTCCCACAGTACAAAATGACTTATTTATCTTAATTTTTAAATAAACCGTTACCACAGCGCCCAGTGTAATCGGTGAGTTCCATCAATCATGTCAAATTAAGGAGAATGTTATTTCTTCTAGTCAAAATGGCTCATTTATTACATTTATAAGGTCACAGTCCAAAATCAGTTCAATTAAGTCCCACAGTCAATCGTTTCTCTGTTGAAAGCGATACAACTTAGTAATATCGGAAGAAAATCACTAAATACATGTTGGTACGATTATGTGACGCAACCGTTGTAAGTCAAACGGATTGACACCGTTAGAAAGTCAATGAAATGTAGTTTTCGAAACTGTCTCTATTTCTTCAGCGCGCGATAACGGCTAGGATTGGTCCCACAGTACAAAATGACTTATTTATCTTAATTTTTAAATAAACCGTTACCACAGCGCCCAGTGTAATCGGTGAGTTCCATCAATCATGTCAAATTAAGGAGAATGTTATTTCTTCTAGTCAAAATGGCTCATTTATTACATTTATAAGGTCACAGTCCAAAATCAGTTCAATTAAGTCCCACAGTCAATCGTTTCTCTGTTGAAAGCGATACAACTTAGTAATATCGGAAGAAAATCACTAAATACATGTTGGTACGATTATGTGACGCAAACGTTCTAACTCAAACGGATTGACACCGTTAGAAAGTCAATGAAATGTAGTTTTTGAAACTGTCTCTATATCTTCAGCGCGCGCTAACGGCTAGGATTGGTCCCACAGTAAAAATGACTTATTTATCTAAATTTTTAAATGAATCGCTACCACAGCGCCCAGTGTAATTGGTGAGTTCCATCAATCATGTCAAATTAAGAAGAATGGTATTTCTTGGTGTTTAATTGTCTCACTTATAACATTTATAAGGTCAAAGTTCAAAATCAGTTCAATTAAGTCGCACAGTCAAACGTTTCACAGTTAAGAGCGATGCAACCTAGTAATATCCGAATACTTTCGCTAAATACATGTTGGTACGAATATGTGACGCAACCGTTGTAACTCAAACGGAATTATACCGCCAAGAAATCAATGAAATGTAGTTTTTGAGAATGTCTTTATTTCTTCAGCGCATGGTAACGGCCAGGATTGATCCCACAGTAAGAAAATCTTAATTATCTAAATTTTTAAATAAAGAGCTACCGCAGAGCCTAATGTAACCGCTGAATTCCAGCAATCATGTCAAATTAAGAAGAATGTTATTCCTTGGAGACCAATTGGCGCATTAATCACATTTATAAGGTCACAGTCCAGAATCAGTTGAATTAATTCCCACGGTCAATCGTTTCACTGTTAAAAGCGATACAACTTAGTAATATGGGAAGGAAATCACTAAATACATGTTGGTACGAATATGTGACGCAACCGTTGTAACTCAAACGGATTGACACCGTTAGAAAATCAATGAAATTTAGTTTTTGAAACTGTCTCTATTTCTTCAATGCGCGATAACGGCTAGGATTGGTCCCACAGTACAAAATGACTTATTTATCTAAATTTTTAAATGAATCGCTACCACAGGGTCCAGTGTAATCGCTGAGTTCCAGCAATCATGTCAAATTAAGAAGAATATCATTTCTTGTAGTCAAAATGACTCATTTATCACATTTATAAGGTCAAAGTCCAAAATCAGTTCAATTAAGTCCCACATTCAATCGTTTCACTGTTGAAAGCGATACAACTTAGTAATATCGGAAGAAAATCACTAAATACATGTTGGTACGAATGTGTGACGCAACCGTTGTAACTCAAACGGATTGACACCGTTAGAAAATCAATGAAATTTAGTTTTAGAAACTGTCTCTATTTCTTCAGCGCGCGATAACGGCTAGGATTGGTCCCACAGTAAAAAATGACTTATTTATCTTAATTTTTAAATAAAGCCTTACCACAGCGCCCAGTGTAATCGCTGAGTTCCAGCAATCATGTCAAATTAAGAAGAATGTTATTTCTTCTAGTCAAAATGGCTCATTTATAACATTTATAAGGTCAAAGTTCAAAATCAGTTCAATTAAGTCGCACAGTCAAACGTTTCACAGTTAAAAGCGATGCAACCTAGTAATATCCGAATACTTTCGCTAAATACATGTTGGTACGAATATGTGACGCAACCGTTGTAACTCAAACGGAATTATACCGCCAAGAAATCAATGAAATGTAGTTTTTGAGAATGTTTTTATTTCTTCAGCGCATGGTAACGGCCAGGATTTGTCCCACAGTAAGAAAATCTTATTTATCTAAATTTTTAATTAAAGCGCTACCGCAGAGCCTAATGTAACCGCTGAATTCCAGCAATCATGTCAAATTAAGAAGAATGTTATTCCTTGGAGACCAATTGGCGCATTAATCACATTTATAAGGTCACAGTCCAGAATCATTGAATTAATTCCCACGGTCAATCGTTTCTCTGTTGAAAGCGATACAACTTAGTAATATCGGAAGAAAATCACTAAATACATGTTGGTACGATTATGTGACGCAACCGTTGTAAGTCAAACGGATTGACACCGTTAGAAAGTCAATGAAATGTAGTTTTCGAAACTGTCTCTATTTCTTCAGCGCGCGATAACGGCTAGGATTGGTCCCACAGTACAAAATGACTTATTTATCTTAATTTTTAAATAAACTGTTACCACAGCGCCCAGTGTAATCGGTGAGTTCCATCAATCATGTCAAATTAAGGAGAATGTTATTTCTTCTAGTCAAAATGGCTTATTTATTACATTTATAAGGTCACAGTCCAAAATCAGTTCAATTAAGTCCCACAGTCAATCGTTTCTCTGTTGAAAGCGATACAACTTAGTAATATCGGAAGAAAATCACTAAATACATGTTGGTACGATTATGTGACGCAAACGTTCTAACTCAAACGGATTGACACCGTTAGAAAGTCAATGAAATGTAGTTTTTGAAACTGTCTCTATATCTTCAGCGCGCGCTAACGGCTAGGATTGGTCCCACAGTAAAAATGACTTATTTATCTAAATTTTTAAATGAATCGCTACCACAGCGCCCAGTGTAATTGGTGAGTTCCATCAATCATGTCAAATTAAGAAGAATGGTATTTCTTGGTGTTTAATTGTCTCACTTATAACATTTATAAGGTCAAAGTTCAAAATCAGTTCAATTAAGTCGCACAGTCAAACGTTTCACAGTTAAGAGCGATGCAACCTAGTAATATCCGAATACTTTCGCTAAATACATGTTGGTACGAATATGTGACGCAACCGTTGTAACTCAAACGGAATTATACCGCCAAGAAATCAATGAAATGTAGTTTTTGAGAATGTCTTTATTTCTTCAGCGCATGGTAACGGCCAGGATTGATCCCACAGTAAGAAAATCTTAATTATCTAAATTTTTAAATAAAGAGCTACCGCAGAGCCTAATGTAACCGCTGAATTCCAGCAATCATGTCAAATTAAGAAGAATGTTATTCCTTGGAGACCAATTGGCGCATTAATCACATTTATAAGGTCACAGTCCAGAATCAGTTGAATTAATTCCCACGGTCAATCGTTTCACTGTTAAAAGCGATACAACTTAGTAATATGGGAAGGAAATCACTAAATACATGTTGGTACGAATATGTGACGCAACCGTTGTAACTCAAACGGATTGACACCGTTAGAAAATCAATGAAATTTAGTTTTTGAAACTGTCTCTATTTCTTCAATGCGCGATAACGGCTAGGATTGGTCCCACAGTACAAAATGACTTATTTATCTAAATTTTTAAATGAATCGCTACCACAGGGTCCAGTGTAATCGCTGAGTTCCAGCAATCATGTCAAATTAAGAAGAATATCATTTCTTGTAGTCAAAATGACTCATTTATCACATTTATAAGGTCAAAGTCCAAAATCAGTTCAATTAAGTCCCACATTCAATCGTTTCACTGTTGAAAGCGATACAACTTAGTAATATCGGAAGAAAATCACTAAATACATGTTGGTACGAATGTGTGACGCAACCGTTGTAACTCAAACGGATTGACACCGTTAGAAAATCAATGAAATTTAGTTTTAGAAACTGTCTCTATTTCTTCAGCGCGCGATAACGGCTAGGATTGGTCCCACAGTAAAAAATGACTTATTTATCTTAATTTTTAAATAAAGCCTTACCACAGCGCCCAGTGTAATCGCTGAGTTCCAGCAATCATGTCAAATTAAGAAGAATGTTATTTCTTCTAGTCAAAATGGCTCATTTATAACATTTATAAGGTCAAAGTTCAAAATCAGTTCAATTAAGTCGCACAGTCAAACGTTTCACAGTTAAAAGCGATGCAACCTAGTAATATCCGAATACTTTCGCTAAATACATGTTGGTACGAATATGTGACGCAACCGTTGTAACTCAAACGGAATTATACCGCCAAGAAATCAATGAAATGTAGTTTTTGAGAATGTCTTTATTTCTTCAGCGCATGGTAACGGCCAGGATTTGTCCCACAGTAAGAAAATCTTATTTATCTAAATTTTTAATTAAAGCGCTACCGCAGAGCCTAATGTAACCGCTGAATTCCAGCAATCATGTCAAATTAAGAAGAATGTTATTCCTTGGAGACCAATTGGCGCATTAATCACATTTATAAGGTCACAGTCCAGAATCATTGAATTAATTCCCACGGTCAATCGTTTCACTGTTAAAAGCGATACAACTTAGTAATATCGGAAGGAAATCACTAAATACATGTTGGTACGAATATGAGACGCAACCGTTGTAACTCAAACGGATTGACACCGTTAGAAAGTCAATGAAATGTAGTTTTTGAAACTGTCTCTATTTCTTCGGCGTGCGATAACGGCTAGGATTGTTTCCACAGTAATAAATGACTTATTTATCTTAACTCTTAAACAAAGCGCTACCACAGCGCCCAGTGTAATCGCTGAGTTTCATCAATCATGTCAAATTAAGGAGAATGTTATTTCTTCTAGTCAAAATGGCTCATTTATTACATTTACAAGGTCAAAGTCCAAAATCAGTTCAATTAAGTCCCACAGTCAATTGTTTCACTGTTGAAGGCGATACAACTTAGTAATATCGGAAGAAAATCACTAAATACATTTTGGTACGATTATGTGACGCAACCGTTGTAAGTCAAACGGATTGACACCGTTAGAAAGTCAATGAAATGTAGTTTTTGAAACTGTCTCTATTTCTTCAGCGCGCGATAACGGCTAGGATTGGTCCCACAGTAAAAAATGACTTATTTATCTTAATTTTTAAATAAAGCGTTACCACAGCGCCCAGTGTAATCGGTGAGTTTCATCAATCATGTCAAATTAAGGAGAATGTTACTTCTTCTAATCAAAATGGCTCATTTATTACATTTATAAGGTCAAAGTCCAAAATCAGTTCAATTAAGTCCCACAGTCAATCGTTTCACTGTTAAAAGCGATACAACTTAGTAATATCGGAAGAAAATCACTAAATACATGTTGGTACGATTATGTGACGCAACCGTTGTAAGTCAAACGGATTGACACCGTTAGAAAGTCAATGAAATGTAGTTTTTGAAACTGTCTCTATTTCTTCAGCGCGCGATAACGGCTAGGATTGGTCCCACAGTAAAAATGACTTATTTATCTAAATTTTTAAATGAATCGCTACCACAGGGCCCAGTGTAATCGCTGAGTTCCAGCAATCATGTCAAATTAAGAAGAATGGTATTTCTTGGTGTCCCATTGTCTCACTTATAACATTTATAAGGTCAAAGTTCAAAATCAGTTCAATTAAGTCGCACAGTCAAACGTTTCACAGTTAAAAGCGATGCAACCTAGTAATATCCGAATACTTTCGCTAAATACATGTTGGTACGAATATGTGACGCAACCGTTGTAACTCAAACGGAATTATACCGCCAAGAAATCAATGAAATGTAGTTTTTGAGAATGTCTTTATTTCCTCAGCGCATGGTAACGGCCAGGATTGATCCCACAGTAAGAAAATCTTAATTATCTAAATTTTTAAATAAAGCGCTACCGCAGAGCCTAATGTAACCGCTGAATTCCAGCAATCATGTCAAATTAAGAAGAATGTTAATCCTTGGAGACCAATTGGCGCATTAATCACATTTATAAGGTCACAGTCCAGAATCAGTTGAATTATTTCCCACGGTCAATCGTTTCACTGTTAAAAGCGATACAACTTAGTAATATCGGAAGAAAGTCACTAAATACATGTTGGTACGATTATGTGACGCAACCGTTGTAAGTCAAACGGATTGACACAGTTAGAAAGTCAATGAAATGTAGTTTTTGAAACTGTCTCTATTTCTTCAGCGCGCGATAACGGCTAGGATTGGTCCCACAGTAAAAATGACTTATTTATCTAAATTTTTAAATGAATCGCTACCACAGGGTCCAGTGTAATCGCTGAGTTCCAGCAATCATGTCAAATTAAGAAAAATGGTATTTCTTGGTGTCCAATTGTCTCACTTATAACATTTATAAGGTCAAAGTTCAAAATCAGTTCAATTAAGTCGCACAGTCAAACGTTTCACAGTTAAAAGCGATGCAACCTAGTAATATCCGAATACTTTCGCTAAATACATGTTGGTACGAATATGTGACGCAACCGTTGTAACTCAAACGGAATTATACCGCCAAGAAATCAATGAAATGTAGTTTTTGAGAATGTCTTTATTTCTTCAGCGCATGGTAACGGCCAGGATTGATCCCACAGTAAGAAAATCTTAATTATCTAAATTTTTAAATAAAGCGCTACCGCAGAGCCTAATGTAACCGCTGAATTCTAGCAATCATGTCAAATTAAGAAGAATGTTATTCCTTGGAGACCAATTGGCGCATTAATCACATTAATAAGGTCACAGTCCAGAATCAGTTGAATTAATTCCCACGGTCAATCGTTTCAATGTTAAAAGCGATACAACTTAGTAATATCGGAATGAAATCACTAAATACATGTTGGTACGAATATGTGACGCAACCGTTGTAAATCAAACGGATTGACACCGTTAGAAAATCAATGAAATTTAGTTTTTGAAACTGTCTCTATTTCTTCAAGGCGGGATAACGGCTAGGATTGGTCCCGCAGTAAATAATGACTTATTTATCTTAATTTTTAAATAAAGCCTTACCACAGCGCCCAGTGTAATCGCTGAGTTCCAGCAATCATGTCAAATTAAGAAGAATATCATTTCTTGTAGTCAAAATGACTCATTTATCACATTTATAAGGTCAAAGCCCAAAATCAGTTCAATTAAGTCCCACAGTCAATCGTTTCACTGTTGAAAGCGATACAACTTAGTAATATCGGAAGAAAATCACTAAATACATGTTGGTACGATTATGTGACGCAACCGTTGTAAGTCAAACGGATTGACACCGTTAGAAAGTCAATGAAATGTATTTTTTGAAACTGTCTCTATTTCTTCAACGCGCGATAACGGCTAGGATTGGTCCCACAGTACAAAATGACTTAATTATCTAAATTTTTAAATGAATCGCTACCACAGGGCCCAGTGTAATCGCTGAGTTCCAGCAATCATGTCAAATTAAGAAGAATGGTATTTCTTGGTGTCCCATTGTCTCACTTATAACATTTATAAGGTCAAAGTTCAAAATCAGTTCAATTAAGTCGCACAGTCAAACGTTTCACAGTTAAAAGCGATGCAACCTAGTAATATCCGAATACTTTCGCTAAATACATGTTGGTACGAATATGTGACGCAACCGTTGTAACTCAAACGGAATTATACCGCCAAGAAATCAATGAAATGTAGTTTTTGAGAATGTCTTTATTTCTTCAGCGCATGGTAACGGCCAGGATTGATCCCACAGTAAGAAAATCTTAATTATCTAAATTTTTAAATAAAGCGCTACCGCAGAGCCTAATGTAACCGCTGAATTCCAGCAATCATGTCAAATTAAGAAGAATGTTAATCCTTGGAGACCAATTGGCGCATTAATCACATTTATAAGGTCACAGTCCAGAATCAGTTGAATTATTTCCCACGGTCAATCGTTTCACTGTTAAAAGCGATACAACTTAGTAATATCGGAAGAAAGTCACTAAATACATGTTGGTACGATTATGTGACGCAACCGTTGTAAGTCAAACGGATTGACACAGTTAGAAAGTCAATGAAATGTAGTTTTTGAAACTGTCTCTATTTCTTCAGCGCGCGATAACGGCTAGGATTGGTCCCACAGTAAAAATGACTTATTTATCTAAATTTTTAAATGAATCGCTACCACAGGGTCCAGTGTAATCGCTGAGTTCCAGCAATCATGTCAAATTAAGAAAAATGGTATTTCTTGGTGTCCAATTGTCTCACTTATAACATTTATAAGGTCAAAGTTTAAAATCAGTTCAATTAAGTCGCACAGTCAAACGTTTCACAGTTAAAAGCGATGCAACCTAGTAATATCCGAATACTTTCGCTAAATACATGTTGGTACGAATATGTGACGCAACCGTTGTAACTCAAACGGAATTATACCGCCAAGAAATCAATGAAATGTAGTTTTTGAGAATGTCTTTATTTCTTCAGCGCATGGTAACGGCCAGGATTGATCCCACAGTAAGAAAATCTTAATTATCTAAATTTTTAAATAAAGCGCTACCGCAGAGCCTAATGTAACCGCTGAATTCCAGCAATCATGTCAAATTAAGAAGAATGTTATTCCTTGGAGACCAATTGGCGCATTAATCACATTAATAAGGTCACAGTCCAGAATCAGTTGAATTAATTCCCACGGTCAATCGTTTCAATGTTAAAAGCGATACAACTTAGTAATATCGGAATGAAATCACTAAATACATGTTGGTACGAATATGTGACGCAACCGTTGTAAATCAAACGGATTGACACCGTTAGAAAATCAATGAAATTTAGTTTTTGAAACTGTCTCTATTTCTTCAAGGCGGGATAACGGTTAGGATTGGTCCCGCAGTAAATAATGACTTATTTATCTTAATTTTTAAATAAAGCCTTACCACAGCGCCCAGTGTAATCGCTGAGTTCCAGCAATCATGTCAAATTAAGAAGAATATCATTTCTTGTAGTCAAAATGACTCATTTATCACATTTATAAGGTCAAAGCCCAAACTCAGTTCAATTAAGTCCCACAGTCAATCGTTTCACTGTTGAAAGCGATACAACTTAGTAATATCGGAAGAAAATCACTAAATACATGTTGGTACGATTATGTGACGCAACCGTTGTAAGTCAAACGGATTGACACCGTTAGAAAGTCAATGAAATGTATTTTTTGAAACTGTCTCTATTTCTTCAACGCGCGATAACGGCTAGGATTGGTCCCACAGTACAAAATGACTTAATTATCTTAATTTTTAAATAAAGCGTTACCACAGCGCCCGGTGTAATCGGTGAGTTTCATCAATCATGTCAAATTAAGGAGAATGTTATTTCTTCTAGTCAAAATGACTCATTTATCACATTTATAAGGTCAAAGTCCAAAATCAGTTCAATTAAGTCCCACAGTCAATCGTTTCACTGTTGAAAGCGATACAACTTAGTAATATCGGAAGAAAATCACTAAATACATGTTGGTACGATTATGTGACGCAACCGTTGTAAGTCAAACGGATTGACACCGTTAGAAAGTCAATGAAATGTAGTTTTTGAAACTGTCTCTACTTCTTCAGCGCGCGATAACTGCTAGGATTGGTCCCACAGTACAAAATGACTTATTTATCTTAATTTTTAAATAAACCGTTACCACAGCGCCCAGTGTTATCGCTGAGTTCCAGCAATCATGTCAAATTAAGGAGAATGTTATTTCTTCTAGTCAAAATGGCTCATTTATTACATTTACAAGGTCACAGTCCAGAATCAGTTGAATTAATTCCCACGGTCAATCGTTTCACTGTTAAAAGCGATACAACTTAGTAATATCGGAAGGAAATCACTAAATACATGTTGGTACGAATATGTGACGCAACCTTTGTAACTCAAACGGATTGACACCGTTAGAAAGTCAATGAAATGTAGTTTTTGAAACTGTCTCTATTTCTTCGGCGTGCGATAACGGCTAGGATTGTTTCCACAGTAATAAATGACTTACTTATCTAAATTTTTGAATGAATCGCTACCACAGGGTCCAGTGTAACCGCTGAGTTCCAGCAATCATGTCAAATTAAGAAGTATGGTATTTCTTGGTATCCAATTGTCTCACTTATAACATTTATAAGGTCAAAGTTCAAAATCAGTTCAATTAAGTCGCACAGTCAAACGTTCACAGTTAAAAGCGATGCAACCTAGTAATATCCGAATACTTTCGCTAAATACATGTTGGTACGAATATGTGACGCAACCGTTGTAACTCAAACGGAATTATACCGCCAAGAAATCAATGAAATGTAGTTTTTGAGAATGTCTTTATTTCTTCAGCGCATGGTAACGGCCAGGATTGGTCCCACAGTAAGAAAATCTTATTTATCTAAATTTTTAAATAAAGCGCTACCGCAGAGCCTAATGTAACCGCTGAATTCCAGCAATCATGTCAAATTAAGAAGAATGTTATTCCTTGGAGACCAATTGGCGCATTAATCACATTTATAAGGTCACAGTCCAGAATCATTGAATTAATTCCCACGGTCAATCGTTTCACTGTTAAAAGCGATACAACTTAGTAATATCGGAAGGAAATCACTAAATACATGTTGGTACGAATATGTGACGCAACCGTTGTAACTCAAACGGATTGACACCGTTAGAAAGTCAATGAAATGTAGTTTTTGAAACTGTCTCTATATCTTCAGCGCGCGCTAACGGCTAGGATTGGTCCCACAGTAAAAATGACTTATTTATCTAAATTTTTGAATGAATCGCTACCACAGGGTCCAGTGTAATCGCTGAGTTCCAGCAATCATGACAAATTAAGAAGAATGGTATTTCTTGGTGTACAATTGTCTCACTTATAACATTTATAAGGTCAAAGTTCAAAATCAGTTCAATTAAGTCGCACAGTCAAACGTTTCACAGTTAAAAGCGATGCAACCTAGTAATATCCAAATACTTTCGCTAAATACATGTTGGTACGAATATGTGACGCAACCGTTCTAACTCAAACGGAATTATACCGCCAAGAAATCAATGAAATGTAGCTTTTGAGAATGTCTTTATTTCTTCAGCGCATGGTAACGGCCAGGATTGTATCCACAGAAGTAAATTACTTAGTTATCTTAACTCTTAAACGAAGCGCTACTACAGCGCCCAGTGTAATCGCTGAGTTCCAGCAATCATGTCAAATTAAGAAGAATGTTATTTCTTTTAGTCAAAATGGCTCATTTATTACATTTATAAGGTCAATTACATTATTACATTTATAAGGTATAAGGTCAAGGTCCAAAATCAGTTCAACTAAGTCCCACAGTCAATCGTTTCACTGTTGAAAGCGATACAACTTAGTAATATCGGAAAAAAATCAGTTAATACATGTTGGTACGATTATGTGACGCAACCGTTGTAACTCAAACGGATTGACACCGTTAGAAAGTCAATGAAATGGAGTTTTTGAAACTGTCTCTATATCTTCAGCGCGCGCTAACGGCTAGGATTGGTCCTACAGTAAAAATGACTTATTTATCTAAATTTTTAAATGAATCGCTACCACAGGGTCCAGTGTATTCGCTGAGTTCCGGCAATCATGTCAAATTAAGAAGAATATCATTTCTTGTAGTCAAAATGACTCATTTATCACATTTATAAGGTCAAAGTTCAAAATAAGTTCAATTAAGTCCCACAGTCAATCGTTTCACTGTTGAAAGCGATACAACTTAGTATTATCGGAAGGAAACCACTAAATACATGTTGGTACGATTATGTGACGCAACCGTTGTAACTCAAACGGATTGACACCGTTAGAAAGTCAATGAAATGGAGTTTTTGAAAGTGTCTCTATATCTTCAGCGCGCGCTAACGGCCAGGATTGGTTCCACAGTAAAAATGACTTATTTATCTAAATTTTTAAATTAATCGCTACCACAGGGTCAAGTGTAATCGCTGAGTTCCGGCAATCATGTCAAATTAAGAAGAATATCATTTCTTGTAGTCAAAATGTCTCATTTATCACATTTATAAGGTCAAAGTCCAAAATCAGTTCAATTAAGTCCCACAGTCAATCGTTTCACTGTTGAAAGCGATACAACTTAGTAATATCGGAAAAAAATCACTAAATACATGTTGGTACGAATGTGTTACGCAACCGTTGTAACTCAAACGGATTGACACCGTTAGAAAATCAATGAAATTTAGTTTTAGAAACTGTCTCTATTTCTTCAGCGCGCGAAAACGGCTAGGATTGGTCCCACAAAAAAATTGACTTATTTATCTTAATTTTTAAATAAATCCTTACCACAGCGCCCAGTGTAATCGCTGAGTTCCAGCAATCATGTCAAATTAAGAAGAATATCATTTCTTGTAGTCAAAATGACTCATTTATCACATTTATAACGTCAAAGTCCAAAATCAGTTCAATTAAGTCCCACAGTCAATCGTTTCACTGTTGAAAGCGATACAACTTAGTAATATCGGAAAAAAATCACTAAATACATGTTGGTACGAATGTGTGACGCAACCGTTGTAACTCAAACGGATTGACACCGTTAGAAAATCAATGAAATTTAGTTTTGGAAACTGTCTCTATTTCTTCAGCGCGCAATAACGGCTAGGATTGGCCCCACAGTACAAAATGACTTATTTATCTAAATTTTTAAATAAAGCGTTACCACAGCGCCCAGTGTAATCGGTGAGTTTCATCAATCATGTCAAATTAAGGAGAATGTTATTTCTTCTAGTCAAAACGGCTCATTTATTACATTTATAAGGTCAAAGTACAAAATCAGTTCAATTAAGTCCCACAGTCAATCGTTTCACTGTTGAAAGCGATACAACTTAGTAATATCGGAAGAAAATCACTAAATACATGTTGGTACGATTATGTGACGCAACCGTTGTAAGTCAAACGGATTGACACCGTTAGAAAGTCAATGAAATGTAGTTTTAGAAACTGTCTCTATTTCTTCAGCGCGCGAAAACGGCTAGGATTGGTCCCACAAAAAAATTGACTTATTTATCTTAATTTTTAAATAAATCCTTACCACAGCGCCCAGTGTAATCGCTGAGTTCCAGCAATCATGTCAAATTAAGAAGAATATCATTTCTTGTAGTCAAAATGACTCATTTATCACATTTATAACGTCAAAGTCCAAAATCAGTTCAATTAAGTCCCACAGTCAATCGTTTCACTGTTGAAAGCGATACAACTTAGTAATATCGGAAAAAAATCACTAAATACATGTTGGTACGAATGTGTGACGCAACCGTTGTAACTCAAACGGATTGACACCGTTAGAAAATCAATGAAATTTAGTTTTGGAAACTGTCTCTATTTCTTCAGCGCGCAATAACGGCTAGGATTGGCCCCACAGTACAAAATGACTTATTTATCTAAATTTTTAAATAAAGCGTTACCACAGCGCCCAGTGTAATCGGTGAGTTTCATCAATCATGTCAAATTAAGGAGAATGTTATTTCTTCTAGTCAAAACGGCTCATTTATTACATTTATAAGGTCAAAGTACAAAATCAGTTCAATTAAGTCCCACAGTCAATCGTTTCACTGTTGAAAGCGATACAACTTAGTAATATCGGAAGAAAATCACTAAATACATGTTGGTACGATTATGTGACGCAACCGTTGTAAGTCAAACGGATTGACACCGTTAGAAAGTCAATGAAATGTAGTTTTTGAAACTGTCTCTATTTCTTCAGCGCGCGATAACGGCTAGGATTGGTCCCACAGTACAAAATGACTTATTTATCTTAATTTTTAAATAAACCGTTACCACAGCGCCCAGTGTAATCGCTGAGTTCCAGCAATCATGTCAAATTAAGGAGAATGTTATTTCTTCTAGTCAAAATGGCTCATTTATTACATTTATAAGGTCACAGTCCAGAATCAGTTGAATTAATTCCCACGGTCAATCGTTTCACTGTTAAAAGCGATACAACTTAGTAATATCGGAAGGAAATCAGTAAATACATGTTGGTACGATTATGTGACGCAACCGTTGTAACTCAAACGGATTCACAACGTTAGAAAGTCAATGAAATGTAGTTTTTGAAACTGTCTCTATTTCTTCGGCGTGCGATAACGACTAGGATTGTTTCCACAGTAATAAATGACTTATTTATCTTAACTCTTAAACAAAGCACTACCACAGCGCCCAGTGTAATCGCTGAGTTTCATCAATCATGTCAAATTAAGGAGAATGTTATTTCTTCTAGTCAAAATGGCTCATTTATTACATTTATAAGGTCAAAGTCCAAAATCAGTTCAATTAAGTCCCACAGTCAATCGTTTCACTGTTGAAAGCGATACAACCTAGTAATATCCGAATACTTTCGCTAAATACATGTTGGTACGAATATGTGACGCAACCGTTGTAACTCAAACGGATTGACACCGTTAGAAAATCAATGAAATGTAGTTTTTGAAACTGTCTCTATATCTTCAGCGCGCGCTAACGGCTAGGATTGGTCCCACAGTAAAAATGACTTATTTATCTAAATTTTTGAATGAATCGCTACCACAGGGTCCAGTGTAATCGCTGAGTTCCAGCAATCATGTCAAATTAAGAAGAATGTCATTTTTTGTAGTCAAAATGTTTCATTTATCACATTTATAAGGTCAAAGTCCAAAATCAGTTCAATTAAGTCCCACAGTCAAACGTTTCACAGTTAAAAGCGATGCAACCTAGTAATATCCGAATACTTTCGCTAAATACATGTTGGTACGAATATGTGACGCAACCGTTGTAACTCAAACGGAATTATACCGCTAAGAAATCAATGAAATGTAGTTTTTGAGAATGTCTTTATTTCTTCAGCGCATGGTAACGGCCAGGATTGGTCCCACAGTAAGAAAATCTTATTTATCTAAATTTTTAAATAAAGCGCTACCGCAGAGCCTAATGTAACCGCTGAATTCCAGCAATCATGTCAAATTAAGAAGAATGTTATTCCTTGGAGACCAATTGGCGCATTAATCACATTTATAAGGTCACAGTCTAGAATCATTGAATTAATTCCCACGGTCAATCGTTTCACTGTTAAAAGCGATAAAACTTAGTAATATCGGAAGGAAATCACTAAATACATGTTGGTACGAATATGTGACGCAACCGTTGTAACTCAAACGGATTGACACCGTTAGAAAGTCAATGAAATGTAGTTTTTGAAACTGTCTCTATATCTTCAGCGCGCGCTAACGGCTAGGATTGGTCCCACAGTAAAAATGACTTATTTATCTAAATTTTTGAATGAATCGCTACCACAGGGTCCAGTGTAATCGCTGAGTTCCAGCAATCATGTCAAATTAAGAAGAATATCATTTCTTGTAGTCAAAATGACTCATTTATCACATTTATAAGGTCAAAGTCCAAAATCAGTTCAATTAAGTCCCACAGTCAATCGTTTCACTGTTGAAAGCGATACAACTTAGTAATATCGGAAGAAAATCACTAAATACATGATGGTACGATTATGTGACGCAACCGTTGTAAGTCAAACGGATTGACACCGTTAGAAAGTCAATGAAATGTAGTTAGTGAAACTGTCTCTATTTCTTCAGCGCGCGATAACGGCTAGGATTGGTCCCACAGTAAAAAATGACTTATTTATCTTAATTTTTAAATAAAGCGTTACCACAGCGCCCAGTGTAATCGGTGAGTTTCATCAATCATGTCAAATTAGGGAGAATGTTATTTCTTCTAATCAAAATGGCTCATTTATTACATATATAAGGTCAAAGTCCAAAATCAGTTCAATTAAGTCCCACAGTCAATCGTTTCACTGTTGAAAGCGATACAACTTAGTAATATCGGAAGAAAATCACTAAATACATGTTGGTACGATTATTCGACGCAACCGTTGTAAGTCAAACGGATTGACACAGTTAGAAAGTCAATGAAATGTAGTTTTTGAAACTGTCTCTATTTCTTCAGCGCACGATAACGGCTAGGATTGGTCCCACAGTACAAAATGACTTATTTATCTTAATTTTTAAATAAACCGTTACCACAGCGCCCGGTGTAATCGGTGAGTTCCATCAATCATGTCAAATTAAGGAGAATGTTATTTCTTCTAGTCAAAATGGCTCATTCATTACATTTATAAGGTCAAAGTCCAAAATCAGTTCAATTAAGTCCCACAGTCAATCGTTTCTCTGTTGAAAGCGATACAACTTAGTAATATCGGAAGAAAATCACTAAATACATGTTGGTACGATTATGTGACGCAAACGTTCTAACTCAAACGGATTGACACCGTTAGAAAGTCAATGAAATGTAGTTTTTGAAACTGTCTCTATATCTTTAGCGCGTGCTAACGGCTAGGATTGGTCCCACAGTACAAAATGACTTATTTATCTTAATTTTTAAATAAAGCGTTACCACAGCGCCCATTGTAATCGGTGAGTTTCATCAATCATGTCAAATTAAGGAGAATGTCATTTTTTCTAGTCAAAATGGCTCATTTATTACATTTATAAGGTCAAAGTTCAAAATCAGTTCAATTAAGTCCCACAGTCAATCGTTTCGCTGTTGAAAGCGATACAACTTAGTAATATCGGAAGAAAATCACTAAATACATGTTGGTACGATGATGTGACACAACCGTTGTCAGTCAAACGGATTGACACAGTTAGAAAGTCAATGAAATGTAGTTTTTGAAACTGTCTCTATTTCTTCAACGCGCGATAACGGCTAGGATTGTTCCCACAGTACAAAATGACTTAAATATCTTAATTTTTAAATAAAGCGTTACCACAGCGACCAGTGTAATCGGTGAGTTTCATCAATCATGTCAAATTAAGGAGAATGTTATTTCTTCTAGTCAAAATGGCTCATTTATTACATTTATAAGGTCAAAGTCCAAAATCAGTTCAATTAAGTCCCACAGTCAATCGTTTCACTGTTGAAAGCGATACCACTTAGTAATATCGGAAGAAAATCACTAAATACATGTTGGTACGATTATGTGACGCAACCGTTGTAAGTCAAACGGATTGACACAGTGAGAAAGTCAATGAAATGTAATTTTTGAAACTGTCTCTATTTCTTCAACGCGCGATAACGGCTAGGATTGGTCCCACAGTACAAAATGACTTATTTATCTTAATTTTTAAATAAAGCGTTACCACAGCGCCCAGTGTAATCGGTGAGTTTCATCAATCATGTCAAATTAAGGAGAATGTTATTTCTTCTAGTCAAAATGGCTCATTTATTACATTTATAAGGTCACAGTCCAGAATCAGTTGAATTAATTCCCACGGTCAATCGTTTCACTGTTAAAAGCGATACAACTTAGTAATATCGGAAGGAAATCACTAAATACATGTTGGTACGAATATGTGACGCAACCGTTGTAACTCAAACGGATTGACACCGTTAGAAAGTCAATGAAATGTAGTTTTTGAAACTGTCTCTATTTCTTCAGCGTGCGATAACGGCTAGGATTGTTTCCACAGTAATAAATGACTTATTTATCTTAACTCTTAAACAAAGCGCTACCAGAGCGCCCAGTGTAATCGCTGATTTTCATCAATCATGTCAAATTAAGGAGAATGTTATTTCTTCTAGTCAAAATGGCTCATTTATTACATTTATAAGGTCAAAGTCCAAAATGAGTTCAATTAAGTCCCACAGTCAATCGTTTCACTGTTGAAAGCGATACAACTTAGTAATATCGGAAGAAAATCACTAAATACATGTTGGTACGATTATGTGACGCAACCGTTGTAAGTCAAACGGATTGACACCGTTAGAAAGTCAATGAAATGTATTTTTTGAAACTGTCTCTATTTCTTCAACGCGCGATAACGGCTAGGATTGGTCCCACAGTACAAAATGACTTAATTATCTTAATTTTTAAATAAAGCGTTACCACAGCGCCCGGTGTAATCGGTGAGTTTCATCAATCATGTCAAATTAAGGAGAATGTTATTTCTTCTAGTCAAAATGACTCATTTATCACATTTATAAGGTCAAAGTCCAAAATCAGTTCAATTAAGTCCCACAGTCAATCGTTTCACTGTTGAAAGCGATACAACTTAGTAATATCGGAAGAAAATCACTAAATACATGTTGGTACGATTATGTGACGCAACCGTTGTAAGTCAAACGGATTGACACCGTTAGAAAGTCAATGAAATGTAGTTTTTGAAACTGTCTCTACTTCTTCAGCGCGCGCTAACGGCTAGGATTGGTCCCACAGTAAAAATGACTTATTTATCTAAATTTTTGAATGAATCGCTACCACAGGGTCCAGTGTAATCGCTGAGTTCCAGCAATCATGTCAAATTAAGAAGAATATCATTTCTTGTAGTCAAAATGACTCATTTATCACATTTATAAGGTCAAAGTCCAAAATCAGTTCAATTAAGTCCCACAGTCAATCGTTTCACTGTTGAAAGCGATACAACTTAGTAATATCGGAAGAAAATCACTAAATACATGATGGTACGATTATGTGACGCAACCGTTGTAAGTCAAACGGATTGACACCGTTAGAAAGTCAATGAAATGTAGTTAGTGAAACTGTCTCTATTTCTTCAGCGCGCGATAACGGCTAGGATTGGTCCCACAGTAAAAAATGACTTATTTATCTTAATTTTTAAATAAACCGTTACCACAGCGCCCAGTGTAATCGGTGAGTTCCATCAATCATGTCAAATTAAGGAGAATGTTATTTCTTCTAGTCAAAATGGCTCATTCATTACATTTATAAGGTCAAAGTCCAAAATCAGTTCAATTAAGTCCCACAGTCAATCGTTTCTCTGTTGAAAGCGATACAACTTAGTAATATCGGAAGAAAATCACTAAATACATGTTGGTACGATTATGTGACGCAAACGTTCTAACTCAAACGGATTGACACCGTTAGAAAGTCAATGAAATGTAGTTTTTGAAACTGTCTCTATATCTTTAGCGCGTGCTAACGGCTAGGATTGGTCCCACAGTACAAAATGACTTATTTATCTTAATTTTTAAATAAAGCGTTACCACAGCGCCCAGTGTAATCGGTGAGTTTCATCAATCATGTCAAATTAAGGAGAATGTCATTTCTTCTAGTCAAAATGGCTCATTTATTACATTTATAAGGTCAAAGTTCAAAATCAGTTCAATTAAGTCCCACAGTCAATCGTTTCGCTGTTGAAAGCGATACAACTTAGTAATATCGGAAGAAAATCACTAAATACATGTTGGTACGATGATGTGACACAACCGTTGTAAGTCAAACGGATTGACACAGTTAGAAAGTCAATGAAATGTAGTTTTTGAAACTGTCTCTATTTCTTCAACGCGCGATAACGGCTAGGATTGTTCCCACAGTACAAAATGACTTAAATATCTTAATTTTTAAATAAAGCGTTACCACAGCGCCCAGTGTAATCGGTGAGTTTCATCAATCATGTCAAATTAAGGAGAATGTTATTTCTTCTAGTCAAAATGGCTCATTTATTACATTTATAAGGTCACAGTCCAGAATCAGTTGAATTAATTCCCACGGTCAATCGTTTCACTGTTAAAAGCGATACAACTTAGTAATATCGGAAGAAAATCACTAAATACATGTTGGTACGATGATGTGACGCAACCGTTGTAAGTCAAACGGATTGACACAGTGACAAAGTCAATGAAATGTAATTTTTGAAACTGTCTCTATTTCTTCAACGCGTGATAACGGCTAGGATTGGTCCCACAGTACAAAATGACTTATTTATCTTAATTTTTAAATAAAGCGTTACCACAGCGCCCAGTGTAATCGGTGAGTTTCATCAATCATGTCAAATTAAGGAGAATGTTATTTTTTCTAGTCAAAATGGCTCATTTATTACATTTATAAGGTCACAGTCCAGAATCAGTTGAATTAATTCCCACGGTCAATCGTTTCACTGTTAAAAGCGATACAACTTAGTAATATCGGAAGGAAATCACTAAATACATGTTGGTACGAATATGTGACGCAACCGTTGTAACTCAAACGGATTGACACCGTTAGAAAGTCAATGAAATGTAGTTTTTGAAACTGTCTCTATTTCTTCGGCGTGCGATAACGGCTAGGATTGTTTCCACAGTAATAAATGACTTATTTATCTTAACTCTTAAACAAAGCGCTACCAGAGCGCCCAGTGTAATCGCTGATTTTCATCAATCATGTCAAATTAAGGAGAATGTTATTTCTTCTAGTCAAAATGGCTCATTTATTACATTTATAAGGTCAAAGTCCAAAATGAGTTCAATTAAGTCCCACAGTCAATCGTTTCACTGTTGAAAGCGATACAACTTAGTAATATCGGAAGAAAATCACTAAATACATGTTGGTACGATTATGTGACGCAACCGTTGTAAGTCAAACGGATTGACACCGTTAGAAAGTCAATGAAATGTATTTTTTGAAACTGTCTCTATTTCTTCAACGCGCGATAACGGCTAGGATTGGTCCCACAGTACAAAATGACTTAATTATCTTAATTTTTAAATAAAGCGTTACCACAGCGCCCGGTGTAATCGGTGAGTTTCATCAATCATGTCAAATTAAGGAGAATGTTATTTCTTCTAGTCAAAATGACTCATTTATCACATTTATAAGGTCAAAGTCCAAAATCAGTTCAATTAAGTCCCACAGTCAATCGTTTCACTGTTGAAAGCGATACAACTTAGTAATATCGGAAGAAAATCACTAAATACATGTTGGTACGATTATGTGACGCAACCGTTGTAAGTCAAACGGATTGACACCGTTAGAAAGTCAATGAAATGTAGTTTTTGAAACTGTCTCTACTTCTTCAGCGCGCGATAACGGCTAGGATTGGTCCCACAGTACAAAATGACTTATTTATCTTAATTTTTAAATAAACCGTTACCACAGCGCCCAGTGTAATCGCTGAGTTCCAGCAATCATGTCAAATTAAGGAGAATGTTATTTCTTCTAGTCAAAATGGCTCATTTATTACATTTACAAGGTCACAGTCCAGAATCAGTTGAATTAATTCCCACGGTCAATCGTTTCACTGTTAAAAGCGATACAACTTAGTAATATCGGAAGGAAATCACTAAATACATGTTGGTACGAATATGTGACGCAACCTTTGTAACTCAAACGGATTGACACCGTTAGAAAGTCAATGAAATGTAGTTTTTGAAACTGTCTCTATTTCTTCGGCGTGCGATAACGGCTAGGATTGTTTCCACAGTAATAAATGACTTACTTATCTAAATTTTTGAATGAATCGCTACCACAGGGTCCAGTGTAACCGCTGAGTTCCAGCAATCATGTCAAATTAAGAAGTATGGTATTTCTTGGTATCCAATTGTCTCACTTATAACATTTATAAGGTCAAAGTTCAAAATCAGTTCAATTAAGTCGCACAGTCAAACGTTCACAGTTAAAAGCGATGCAACCTAGTAATATCCGAATACTTTCGCTAAATACATGTTGGTACGAATATGTGACGCAACCGTTGTAACTCAAACGGAATTATACCGCCAAGAAATCAATGAAATGTAGTTTTTGAGAATGTCTTTATTTCTTCAGCGCATGGTAACGGCCGGGATTGGTCCCACAGTAAGAAAATCTTATTTATCTTAATTTTTAAATAAACCGTTACCACAGCGCCCAGTGTAATCGCTGAGTTCCAGCAATCATGTCAAATTAAGGAGAATGTTATTTCTTCTAGTCAAAATGGCTCATTTATTACATTTACAAGGTCACAGTCCAGAATCAGTTGAATTAATTCCCACGGTCAATCGTTTCACTGTTAAAAGCGATACAACTTAGTAATATCGGAAGGAAATCACTAAATACATGTTGGTACGAATATGTGACGCAACCGTTGTAACTCAAACGGATTGACACCGTTAGAAAGTCAATGAAATGTAGTTTTTGAAACTGTCTCTATATCTTCAGCGCGCGCTAACGGCTAGGATTGGTCCCACAGTAAAAATGACTTATTTATCTAAATTTTTGAATGAATCGCTACCACAGGGTCCAGTGTAATCGCTGAGTTCCAGCAATCATGTCAAATTAAGAAGAATGGTATTTCTTGGTGTACAATTGTCTCACTTATAACATTTATAAGGTCAAAGTTCAAAATCAGTTCAATTAAGTCGCACAGTCAAACGTTTCACAGTTAAAAGCGATGCAACCTAGTAATATCCGAATACTTTCGCTAAATACATGTTGGTACGAATATGTGACGCAACCGTTCTAACTCAAACGGAATTATACCGCCAAGAAATCAATGAAATGTAGTTTTTGAGAATGTCTTTATTTCTTCAGCGCATGGTAACGGCCAGGATTGTATCCACAGTAGTAAATTACTTATTTATCTTAACTCTTAAACGAAGCGCTACTACAGCGCCCAGTGTAATCGCTGAGTTCCATCAATCATGTCAAATTAAGAAGAATGTTATTTCTTTTAGTCAAAATGGCTCATTTATTACATTTATAAGGTCAATTACATTATTACATTTATAAGGTATAAGGTCAAGGTCCAAAATCAGTTCAACTAAGTCCCACAGTCAATCGTTTCACTGTTGAAAGCGATACAACTTAGTAATATCGGAAAAAAATCAGTTAATACATGTTGGTACGATTATGTGACGCAACCGTTGTAACTCAAACGGATTGACACCGTTAGAAAGTCAATGAAATGGAGTTTTTGAAACTGTCTCTATATCTTCAGCGCGCGCTAACGGCTAGGATTGGTCCTACAGTAAAAATGACTTATTTATCTAAATTTTTAAATGAATCGCTACCACAGGGTCCAGTGTATTCGCTGAGTTCCGGCAATCATGTCAAATTAAGAAGAATATCATTTCCTGTAGTCAAAATGACTCATTTATCACATTTATAAGGTCAAAGTTCAAAATCAGTTCAATTAAGTCCCACAGTCAATCGTTTCACTGTTGAAAGCGATACAACTTAGTATTATCGGAAGGAAACCACTAAATACATGTTGGTACGATTATGTGACGCAACCGTTGTAACTCAAACGGATTGACACCGTTAGAAAGTCAATGAAATGGAGTTTTTGAAAGTGTCTCTATATCTTCAGCGCGCGCTAACGGCCAGGATTGGTTCCACAGTAAAAATGACTTATTTATCTAAATTTTTAAATTAATCGCTACCACAGGGTCAAGTGTAATCGCTGAGTTCCGGCAATCATGTCAAATTAAGAAGAATATCATTTCTTGTAGTCAAAATGTCTCATTTATCACATTTATAAGGTCAAAGTCCAAAATCAGTTCAATTAAGTCCCACAGTCAATCGTTTCACTGTTGAAAGCGATACAACTTAGTAATATCGGAAAAAAATCACTAAATACATGTTGGTACGAATGTGTTACGCAACCGTTGTAACTCAAACGGATTGACACCGTTAGAAAATCAATGAAATTTAGTTTTAGAAACTGTCTCTATTTCTTCAGCGCGCGAAAACGGCTAGGATTGGTCCCACAAAAAAATTGACTTATTTATCTTAATTTTTAAATAAATCCTTACCACAGCGCCCAGTGTAATCGCTGAGTTCCAGCAATCATGTCAAATTAAGAAGAATATCATTTGTTGTAGTCAAAATGACTCATTTATCACATTTATAACGTCAAAGTCCAAAATCAGTTCAATTAAGTCCCACAGTCAATCGTTTCACTGTTGAAAGCGATACAACTTAGTAATATCGGAAAAAAATCACTAAATACATGTTGGTACGAATGTGTGACGCAACCGTTGTAACTCAAACGGATTGACACCGTTAGAAAATCAATGAAATTTAGTTTTGGAAACTGTTTCAATTTCTTCAGCGCGCGATAACGGCTAGGATTGGCCCCACAGTACAAAATGACTTATTTATCTAAATTTTTAAATAAAGCGTTACCACAGCGCCCAGTGTAATCGGTGAGTTTCATCAATCATGTCAAATTAAGGAGTATGTTATTTCTTCTAGTCAAAATGGCTCATTTATTACATTTATAAGGTCACAGTCCAGAATCAGTTGAATTAATTCCCACGGTCAATCGTTTCACTGTTAAAAGCGATACAACTTAGTAATATCGGAAGGAAATCAGTAAATACATGTTGGTACGATTATGTGACGCAACCGTTGTAACTCAAACGGATTCACAACGTTAGAAAGTCAATGAAATGTAGTTTTTTAAACTGTCTCTATTTCTTCGGCGTGCGATAACGACTAGGATTGTTTCCACAGTAATAAATGACTTATTTATCTTAACTCTTAAACAAAGCACTACCACAGCGCCCAGTGTAATCGCTGAGTTTCATCAATCATGTCAAATTAAGGAGAATGTTATTTCTTCTAGTCAAAATGGCTCATTTATTACATTTATAAGGTCAAAGTCCAAAATCAGTTCAATTAAGTCCCACAGTCAATCGTTTCACTGTTGAAAGCGATACAACCTAGTAATATCCGAATACTTTCGCTAAATACATGTTGGTACGAATATGTGACGCAACCGTTGTAACTCAAACGGATTGATACCGTTAGAAAGTCAATGAAATGTAGTTTTTGAAACTGTCTCTATATCTTCAGCGCGCGCTAACGGCTAGGATTGGTCCCACAGTAAAAATGACTTATTTATCTAAATTTTTGAATGAATCGCTACCACAGGGTCCAGTGTAATCGCTGAGTTCCAGCAATCATGTCAAATTAAGAAGAATATCATTTCTTGTAGTAAAAATGACTCATTTATCACATTTATAAGGTCAAAGTCCAAAATCAGTTCAATTAAGTCCCACAGTCAAACGTTTCACAGTTAAAAGCGATGCAACCTAGTAATATCCGAATACTTTCGCTAAATACATGTTGGTACGAATATGTGACGCAACCGTTGTAACTCAAACGGAATTATACCGCCAAGAAATCAATGAAATGTAGTTTTTGAGAATGTCTTTATTTCTTCAGCGCATGGTAACGGCCAGGATTGGTCCCACAGTAAGAAAATCTTATTTATCTAAATTTTTAAATAAAGCGCTACCGCAGAGCCTAATGTAACCGCTGAATTCCAGCAATCATGTCAAATTAAGAAGAATGTTATTCCTTGGAGACCAATTGGCGCATTAATCACATTTATAAGGTCACAGTCCAGAATCATTGAATTAATTCCCACGGTCAACCGTTTCACTGTTAAAAGCGATAAAACTTAATAATATCGGAAGGAAATCACTAAATACATGTTGGTACGAATATGTGACGCAACCGTTGTAACTCAAACGGATTGACACCGTTAGAAAGTCAATGAAATGTAGTTTTTGAAACTGTCTCTATATCTTCAGCGCGCGCTAACGGCTAGGATTGGTCCCACAGTAAAAATGACTTATTTATCTAAATTTTTGAATGAATCGCTACCACAGGGTCCAGTGTAATCGCTGAGTTCCAGCAATCATGTCAAATTAAGAAGAATATCATTTCTTGTAGTCAAAATGACTCATTTATCACATTTATAAGGTCAAAGTCCAAAATCAGTTCAATTAAGTCCCACAGTCAATCGTTTCACTGTTGAAAGCGATACAACTTAGTAATATCGGAAGAAAATCACTAAATACATGTTGGTACGATTATTCGACGCAACCGTTGTAAGTCAAACGGATTGACACAGTTAGAAAGTCAATGAAATGTAGTTTTTGAAACTGTCTCTATTTCTTCAGCGCGCGATAACGGCTAGGATTGGTCCCACAGTACAAAATGACTTATTTATCTTAATTTTTAAATAAACCGTTACCACAGCGCCCAGTGTAATCGGTGAGTTCCATCAATCATGTCAAATTAAGGAGAATGTTATTTCTTCTAGTCAAAATGGCTCATTCATTACATTTATAAGGTCAAAGTCCAAAATCAGTTCAATTAAGTCCCACAGTCAATCGTTTCTCTGTTGAAAGCGATACAACTTAGTAATATCGGAAGAAAATCACTAAATACATGTTGGTACGATTATGTGACGCAAACGTTCTAACTCAAACGGATTGACACCGTTAGAAAGTCAATGAAATGTAGTTTTTGAAACTGTCTCTATATCTTTAGCGCGCGCTAACGGCTAGGATTGGTCCCACAGTACAAAATGACTTATTTATCTTAATTTTTAAATAAAGCGTTACCACAGCGCCCAGTGTAATCGGTGAGTTTCATCAATCATGTCAAATTAAGGAGAATGTCATTTCTTCTAGTCAAAATGGCTCATTTATTACATTTATAAGGTCAAAGTTCAAAATCAGTTCAATTAAGTCCCACAGTCAATCGTTTCGCTGTTGAAAGCGATACAACTTAGTAATATCGGAAGAAAATCACTAAATACATGTTGGTACGATGATGTGACGCAACCGTTGTAAGTCAAACGGATTGACACAGTTAGAAAGTCAATGAAATGTAGTTTTTGAAACTGTCTCTATTTCTTCAACGCGCGATAACGGCTAGGATTGTTCCCACAGTACAAAATGACTTAAATATCTTAATTTTTAAATAAAGCGCTACCACAGCGCCCAGTGTAATCGGTGAGTTCCATCAATCATGTCAAACTAAGAAGAATGTCATTTCTTGTAGTCAAAATGACTCATTTATCACATTTATAAGGTCAAAGTCTAAAATCAGTTCAACTAAGTCCCACAGTCAATCGTTTCACTGTTGAAAGCGATACAACTTTGTAATATCGGAAAAAAATAACTAAATACATGTTGGTACGAATGTGTGACGCAACTGTTGTAACTCAAACGGATTGACACCGTTAGAAAATCAATGAAATTTAGTTTTGGAAACTGTCTCTATTTCTTC
Organism: Hydractinia symbiolongicarpus; assembly: GCF_029227915.1. Taxonomy (NCBI): domain Eukaryota; kingdom Metazoa; phylum Cnidaria; class Hydrozoa; order Anthoathecata; family Hydractiniidae; genus Hydractinia; species Hydractinia symbiolongicarpus. Next base: position 7,299,111 of record NC_079877.1, on the reverse strand, counting down.
AGCGCGCGATAACGGCTAGGATTTGTCCCACAGTACAAAATGACTTATTTATCTAAATTTTTAAATAAAGCGTTACCACAGCGCCCAGTGTAATCGGTGAGTTCCATCAATCATGTCAAACTAAGAAGAATGTCATTTCTTGTAGTCAAGATGACTCATTTATCACATTTATAAGGTCAAAGTCTAAAATCAGTTCAACTAAGTCCCACAGTCAATCGTTTCACTGTTGAAAGCGATACAACTTAGTATTATCGGAAGGAAATCACTAAATACATGTTCGTACGAATATATGACGCAACCATTGTAACTGAAACGGATTGACACCGTTAGAAGGTCATTAAAATGTAGTTTTTAAAACTGTCTCTATTTCTTCAGCGCGCGATAATGGCCAGGATTGGTCCCACAGTAAGAGGAGACTTATTTATCTACATTTTTAGGTAAAGCGCTACCACAGAGCCTAGTGTAATCGGTGAGTTCCATCAATCATGTCAAATTAAGGAGAATGTTATTTCTTCTAGTCAAAATGGCCCATTTATTACATTTATAAGGTCAAAGTACAAAATCAGTTCAATTAAGTCCCACAGTCAATCGTTTCTCTGTTGAAAGCGATACAACTTAGTAATATCGGAAGGAAATCACTAAATACATGTTGGTACGAATATGTGACGCAACCATTGTAACTCAAACGGATTGACACCGTTAGAAAGTCAATGAAATGTAGTTTTTGAAACTGTCTCTATATCTTCAGCGCGCGCTAACGGCTAGGATTGGTCCCACAGTAAGAGGAGACTTATTTATCTACATTTTTAGGTAAAGCGCTACCACAGAGCCTAGTGTAATCGGTGAGTTCCATCAATCATGTCAAATTAAGGAGAATGTTATTTCTTCTAGTCAAAATGGCCCATTTATTACATTTATAAGGTCACAGTCCAGAATCAGTTGAATTAATTCCCGCGGTCAATTGTTTCTCTGTTGAAAGCAATACAACTTAGTAATATCGGAAGGAAATCACTAAATACATGTTGGTACGAATATGTGACGCAACCATTGTAACTCAAACGGATTGACACCGTTAGAAAGTCAATGAAATGTAGTTTTTGAAACTGTCTCTATTTCTTCGGCGTGCGATAACGGCTAGGATTGGTCCCACAGTAAGAGGGGACTTATTTATCTACATTTTTAGGTAAAGCGCTACCACAGAGCCTAGTGTAATCGGTGAGTTCCATCAATCATGTCAAATTAAGGAGAATGTTATTTCTTCTAGTCAAAATGGCCCATTTATTACATTTATAAGGTCACAGTCCAGAATCAGTTGAATTAATTCCCACAGTCAATCGTTTCTCTGTTGAAAGCGATACAACTTAGTAATATCGGAAGGAAATCACTAAATACATGTTGGTACGAATATGTGACGCAAGCATTGTAACTCAAACGGATTGACACCGTTAGAAAGTCAATGAAATGTAGTTTTTGAAACTGTCTCTATTTCTTCGGCGTGCGATAACGGCTAGGATTGGTCCCACAGTAAGAGGAGACTTATTTATCTACATTTTTAGGTAAAGCGCTACCACAGAGCCTAGTGTAATCGGTGAGTTCCATCAATCATGTCAAATTAAGGAGAATGTTATTTCTTCTAGTCAAAATGGCCCATTTATTACATTTATAAGGTCAAAGTCCAAAATCAGTTCAATTAAGTCCCACAGTCAATCGTCTCTCTGTTGAAAGCGATACAACTTAGTAATATCGGAAGAAAATCACTAAATACATGTTGGTACGATTATGTGACGCAAACGTTCTAACTCAAACGGATTGACACCGTTAGAAAGTCAATGAAATGGAGTTTTTAAAACTGTCTCTATATCTTCAGCGCGCGCTAACGGCTAGGATTGGTCCCACAGTAAAAATGACTTATTTATTTTAATTTTAAAATAAACCGTTACCACAGCGCCCAGTGTAATCGCTGAGTTCCAGCAATTATGTCAAATTAAGAAGAATGTTATTTCTTGGAGTCCAATTGTCTTACTTACAACATTTATAAGGTCAAAGTCCAAAAGCAGTTCAATTAAGTCGCACAGTCAAACATTTCACAGTTAAAAGCGATGCAACCTAGTAATATCCGAATACTTTCGCTAAATACATGTTGGTACGAATATGTTACGCAACCGTTGTAACTCAAACGGAATTATACCGCCAAGAAATCAATGAAATGTAGTTTTTGAGAATGTCTTTATTTCTTCAGCGCATGGTAACGGCCAGGATTGGTCCCACAGTAAGGAAATCTTATTTATCTAAATTTTTAAATAAAGCGCTACCGCAGAGGCTAATGTAACCGCTGAATTCCAGCAATCATTTCAAATTAAGAAGAATGTTATTCCTTGGAGACCAATTGGCGCATTAATCACATTTATAAGGTCACAGTCCAGAATCAGTTGAATTAATTCCCACGGTCAATCGTTTCACTGTTAAAAGCGATACAACTTAGTAATATCAGAAGGAAATCACTAAATGCATGTTGGTACGAATATGTGACGCAACCATTGTAACTCAAACGGATTGACACCGTTAGAAAGTCAATGAAATGTAGTTTTTGAAACTGTCTCTATTTCTTCGGCGTGCGATAACGGCTAGGATTGGTCCCACAGTAAGAGGAGACTTATTTATCTATATTTTTAGGTAAAGCGCTACCACAGAGCCTAGTGTAATCGGTGAGTTCCATCAATCATGTCAAATTAAGGAGAATGTTATTTCTTCTAGTCAATATGGCCCATTTATTACATTTATAAGGTCACAGTCCAGAATCAGTTGAATTAATTCCCACGGTCAATCGTTTCTCTGTTGAAAGCGATACAACTTAGTAATATCGGAAGGAAATCACTAAATACATGTTGGTACGAATATGTGACGCAACCATTGTAACTCAAACGGATTGACACCGTTAGAAAGTCAATGAAATGTAGTTTTTGAAACTGTCTCTATTTCTTCGGCGTGCAATAACGGCTAGGATTGGTCCCACAGTAAGAGGAGACTTATTTATCTACATTTTTAGGTAAACCGCTACCACAGAGCCTAGTGTAATCGGTGAGTTCCATCAATCATGTCAAATTAAGGAGAATGTTATTTCTTCTAGTCAAAATGGCCCATTTATTACATTTATAAGGTCACAGTCCAGAATCAGTTGAATTAATTCCCACGGTCAATCGTTTCTCTGTTGAAAGCGATACAACTTAGTAATATCGGAAGGAAATCACTAAATACATGTTGGTACGAATATGTGACGCAACCATTGTAACTCAAACGGATTGACACCGTTAGAAAGTCAATGAAATGTAGTTTTTGAAACTGTCTCTATTTCTTCGGCGTGCGATAACGGCTAGGATTGGTCCCACAGTAAGAGAAGACTTATTTATCTACATTTTTAGGTAAAGCGCTACCACAGAGCCTAGTGTAATCGGTGAGTTCCATCAATCATGTCAAATTAAGGAGAATGTTATTTCTTCTAGTCAAAATGGCCCATTTATTACATTTATAAGGTCAAAGTCCAAAATCAGTTCAATTAAGTCCCACAGTCAATCGTTTCTCTGTTAAAAGCGATACAACTTAGTAATATCGGAAGAAAATCACTAAATACATGTTGGTACGATTATGTGACGCAAACGTTCTAACTCAAACGGATTGACACCGTTAGAAAGTCAATGAAATGGAGTTTTTAAAACTGTCTCTATATCTTTAGCGCGCGCTAACGGCTAGGATTGGTCCCACAGTAAAAATGACTTATTTATTTTAATTTTTAAATAAACCGTTACCACAGCGCCCAGTGTAATCGCTGAGTTCCAGCAATTATGTCAAATTAAGAAGAATGTTATTTCTTGGAGTCCAATGGTCTCACTTACAACATTTATAAGGTCAAAGTCCAAAAGCAGTTCAATTAAGTCGCACAGTCAAACGTTTCACAGTTAAAAGCGATGCAACCTAGTAATATCCGAATACTTTCGCTAAATACATGTTGGTACGAATATGTGACGCAACCGTTGTAACTCAAACGGAATTATACCACCAAGAAATCAATGGAATGTAGTTTTTGAGAATGTCTTTATTTCTTCAGCGCATGGTAACGGCTAGGATTGGTCCCACAGTAAGAGGAGACTTATTTATCTACATTTTTAGGTAAAGCGCTACCACAGAGCCTAGTGTAATCGGTGAGTTCCATCAATCATGTCAAATTAAGGAGAATGTTATTTCTTCTAGTCAAAATGGCCCATTTATTACATTTATAAGGTCAAAGTCCAAAATCAGTTCAATTAAGTCCCACAGTCAATCGTTTCTCTGTTGAAAGCGATACAACTTAGTAATATCGGAAGAAAATCACTAAATACATGTTGGTACGATTATGTGACGCAAACGTTCTAACTCAAACGGATTGACACCGTTAGAAAGTCAATGAAATGGAGTTTTTAAAACTGTCTCTATATCTTCAGCGCGCGCTAACGGCTAGGATTGGTCCCACAGTAAAAATGACTTATTTATTTTAATTTTAAAATAAACCGTTACCACAGCGCCCAGTGTAATCGCTGAGTTCCAGCAATTATGTCAAATTAAGAAGAATGTTATTTCTTGGAGTCCAATTGTCTTACTTACAACATTTATAAGGTCAAAGTCCAAAAGCAGTTCAATTAAGTCGCACAGTCAAACATTTCACAGTTAAAAGCGATGCAACCTAGTAATATCCGAATACTTTCGCTAAATACATGTTGGTACGAATATGTGACGCAACCGTTGTAACTCAAACGGAATTATACCGCCAAGAAATCAATGAAATGTAGTTTTTGAGAATGTCTTTATTTCTTCAGCGCATGGTAACGGCCAGGATTGGTCCCACAGTAAGGAAATCTTATTTATCTAAATTTTTAAATAAAGCGCTACCGCAGAGGCTAATGTAACCGCTGAATTCCAGCAATCATTTCAAATTAAGAAGAATGTTATTCCTTGGAGACCAATTGGCGCATTAATCACATTTATAAGGTCACAGTCCAGAATCAGTTGAATTAATTCCCACGGTCAATCGTTTCACTGTTAAAAGCGATACAACTTAGTAATATCAGAAGGAAATCACTAAATGCATGTTGGTACGAATATGTGACGCAACCATTGTAACTCAAACGGATTGACACCGTTAGAAAGTCAATGAAATGTAGTTTTTGAAACTGTCTCTATTTCTTCGGCGTGCGATAACGGCTAGGATTGGTCCCACAGTAAGAGGAGACTTATTTATCTATATTTTTAGGTAAAGCGCTACCACAGAGCCTAGTGTAATCGGTGAGTTCCATCAATCATGTCAAATTAAGGAGAATGTTATTTCTTCTAGTCAATATGGCCCATTTATTACATTTATAAGGTCACAGTCCAGAATCAGTTGAATTAATTCCCACGGTCAATCGTTTCTCTGTTGAAAGCGATACAACTTAGTAATATCGGAAGGAAATCACTAAATACATGTTGGTACGAATATGTGACGCAACCATTGTAACTCAAACGGATTGACACCGTTAGAAAGTCAATGAAATGTAGTTTTTGAAACTGTCTCTATTTCTTCGGCGTGCAATAACGGCTAGGATTGGTCCCACAGTAAGAGGAGACTTATTTATCTACATTTTTAGGTAAAGCGCTACCACAAAGCCTAGTGTAATCGGTGAGTTCCATCAATCATGTCAAATTAAGGAGAATGTTATTTCTTCTAGTCAAAATGGCCCATTTATTACATTTATAAGGTCACAGTCCAGAATCAGTTGAATTAATTCCCACGGTCAATCGTTTCTCAGTTGAAAGCGATACAACTTAGTAATATCGGAAGGAAATCACTAAATACATGTTGGTACGAATATGTGACGCAACCATTGTAACTCAAACGGATTGACACCGTTAGAAAGTCAATGAAATGTAGTTTTTGAAACTGTCTCTATTTCTTCGGCGTGCGATAACGGCTAGGATTGGTCCCACAGTAAGAGAAGACTTATTTATCTACATTTTTAGGTAAAGCGCTACCACAGAGCCTAGTGTAATCGGTGAGTTCCATCAATCATGTCAAATTAAGGAGAATGTTATTTCTTCTAGTCAAAATGGCCCATTTATTACATTTATAAGGTCAAAGTCCAAAATCAGTTCAATTAAGTCCCACAGTCAATCGTTTCTCTGTTAAAAGCGATACAACTTAGTAATATCGGAAGAAAATCACTAAATACATGTTGGTACGATTATGTGACGCAAACGTTCTAACTCAAACGGATTGACACCGTTAGAAAGTCAATGAAATGGAGTTTTTAAAACTGTCTCTATATCTTTAGCGCGCGCTAACGGCTAGGATTGGTCCCACAGTAAAAATGACTTATTTATTTTAATTTTTAAATAAACCGTTACCACAGCGCCCAGTGTAATCGCTGAGTTCCAGCAATTATGTCAAATTAAGAAGAATGTTATTTCTTGGAGTCCAATTGTCTCACTTACAACATTTATAAGGTCAAAGTCCAAAAGCAGTTCAATTAAGTCGCACAGTCAAACGTTTCACAGTTAAAAGCGATGCAACCTAGTAATATCCGAATACTTTCGCTAAATACATGTTGGTACGAATATGTGACGCAACCGTTGTAACTCAAACGGAATTATACCACCAAGAAATCAATGGAATGTAGTTTTTGAGAATGTCTTTATTTCTTCAGCGCATGGTAACGGCCAGGATTGGTCCCACAGTAAGGAAATCTTATTTTTTTAATTTTTTAAATAAAGCGCTACCGCAGAGCCTAATGTAACCGCTGAATTCCAGCAATCATGTCAAATTAAGAAGAATGTTATTCCTTGGAGACCAATTGGCGCATTAATCACATTTATAAGGTCACAGTCTAGAATCAGTTGAATTAATTCCCACGGTCAATCATTTCACTGTTAAAAGCGATACAACTTAGTAATATCGGAAGGAAATCACTAAATACATGTTGGTACGAATATGTGACGCAACCATTGTAACTCAAACGGATTGACACCGTTAGAAAGTCAATGAAATGTAGTTTTTGAAACTGTCTCTATTTCTTCGGCGTGCGATAACGGCTAGGTTTGGTCCCACAGTAAGAGGAGACTTATTTATCTACATTTTTAGGTAAAGCGCTACCACAGAGCCTAGTGTAATCGCTGAGTTCCAGCAATTATGTCAAATTAAGAAGAATGTTATTTCTTGGAGTCCAATTGTCTGACTTACAACATTTATAAGGTCAAAGTCCAAAAGCAGTTCAATTAAGTCGCACAGTCAAACGTTTCACAGTTAAAAGCGATGCAACCTAGTAATATCCGAATACTTTCGCTAAATACATGTTGGTACGAATATGTGACGCAACCGTTGTAACTCAAACGGAATTATACCGCCAAGAAATCAATGAAATGTAGTTTTTGAGAATGTCTTTATTTCTTCAGCGCATGGTAACGGCCAGGATTGGTCCCACAGTAAGGAAATCTTATTTATCTAAATTTTTAAATAAAGCGCTACCGCAGAGCCTAATGTAACCGCTGAATTCCAGCAATCATGTCAAATTAAGAAGAATGTTATTCCTTGGAGACCAATTGGCGCATTAATCACATTTATAAGGTCACAGTCCAGAATCAGTTGAATTAATTCCCACGGTCAATCGTTTCACTGTTAAAAGCGATACAACTTAGTAATATCGGAAGGAAATCACTAAATACATGTTGGTACGAATATGTGACGCAACCATTGTAACTCAAACGGATTGACACCGTTAAAAAGTCAATGAAATGTAGTTTTTGAAACTGTCTCTATTTCTTCGGCGTGCGATAACGGCTAGGATTGGTCCCACAGTAAGAGGAGACTTATTTATCTACATTTTTAGGTAAAGCGCTACCACAGAGCCTAGTGTAATCGGTGAGTTCCATCAATCATGTCAAATTAAGGAGAATGTTATTTCTTCTAGCCAAAATGGCCCATTTATTACATTTATAAGCTCACAGTCCAGAATCAGTTGAATTAATTCCCACGGTCAATCGTTTCTCTGTTGAAAGCGATACAACTTAGTAATATCGGAAGGAAATCACTAAATACATGTTGGTACGAATATGTGACGCAACCATTGTAACTCAAACGGATTGACACCGTTAGAAAGTCAATGAAATGTAGTTTTTGAAACTGTCTCTATTTCTTCGGCGTGCGATAACGGCTAGGATTGGTCCCACAGTAAGAGGAGACTTATTTATCTACATTTTTAGGTAAAGCGCTACCACAGAGCCTAGTGTAATCGGTGAGTTCCATCAATCATGTCAAATTAAGGAGAATGTTATTTCTTCTAGTCAAAATGGCCCATTTATTACATTTATAAGGTCAAAGTCCAAAATCAGTTCAATTAAGTCCCACAGTCAATCGTTTCTCTGTTGAAAGCGATACAACTTAGTAATATCGGAAGGAAATCACTAAATACATGTTGGTACGAATATGTGACGCAACCATTGTAACTCAAACGGATTGACACCGTTAGAAAGTCAATGAAATGTAGTTTTTGAAACTGTCTCTATTTCTTCGGAGTGCGATAACGGCTAGGATTGGTCCCACAGTAAGAGGAGACTTATTTATCTACATTTTTAGGTAAAGCGCTACCACAGAGCCTAGTGTAATCGGTGAGTTCCATCAATCATGTCAAATTAAGGAGAATGTTATTTCTTCTAGTCAAAATGGCCCATTTATTACATTTATAAGGTCACAGTCCAGAATCAGTTGAATTAATTCCCGCGGTCAATTGTTTCTCTGTTGAAAGCGATACAACTTAGTAATATCGGAAGGAAATCACTAAATACATGTTGGTACGAATATGTGACGCAACCATTGTAACTCAAGCGGATTGACACCGTTAGAAAATCAATGAAATGTAGTTTTTGAAACTGTCTCTATTTCTTCGGCGTTCGATAACGGCTAGGATTGGTCCCACAGTAAGAGGAGACTTATTTATCTACATTTTTAGGTAAAGCGCTACCACAGAGCCTAGTGTAATCGGTGAGTTCCATCAATCATGTCAAATTAAGGAGAATGTTATTTCTTCTAGTCAAAATGGCCCATTTATTACATTTATAAGGTCACAGTCCAGAATCAGTTGAATTAATTCCCACGGTCAATCGTTTCTCTGTTGAAAGCGATACAACTTAGTAATATCGGAAGGAAATCACTAAATACATGTTGGTACGAATATGTGACGCAAGCATTGTAACTCAAACGGATTGACACCGTTAGCAAGTCAATGAAATGTAGTTTTTGAAACTGTCTCTATTTCTTCGGCGTGCGATAACGGCTAGGATTGGTCCCACAGTAAGAGGAGACTTATTTATCTACATTTTTAGATAAAGCGCTACCACAGAGACTAGTGTAATCGGTGAGTTCCATCAATCATGTCAAATTAAGGAGAATGTTATTTCTTCTAGTCAAAATGGCCCATTTATTACATTTATAAGGTCAAAGTCCAAAATCAGTTCAATTAAGTCCCACAGTCAATCGTTTCTCTGTTGAAAGCGATACAACTTAGTAATATCGGAAGAAAATCACTAAATACATGTTGGTACGATTATGTGACGCAAACGTTCTAACTCAAACGGATTGACACCGTTAGAAAGTCAATGAAATGGAGTTTTTGAAACTGTCTCTATATCTTCAGCGCGCGCTAACGGCTAGGATTGGTCCCACAGTAAAAATGACTTATTTATTTTAATTTTTAAATAAACCGTTACCACAGCGCCCAGTGTAATGGCTGAGTTCCAGCTATTATGTCAAATTAAGAAGAATGTTATTTCTTGGAGTCCAATTGTCTTACTTACAACATTTATAAGGTCAAAGTCCAAAAGCAGTTCAATTAAGTCGCACAGTCAAACATTTCACAGTTAAAAGCGATGCAACCTAGTAATATCCGAATACTTTCGCTAAATACATGTTGGTACGAATATGTGACGCAACCGTTGTAACTCAAACGGAATTATACCGCCAAGAAATCAATGAAATGTAGTTTTTGAGAATGTCTTTATTTCTTCAGCGCATGGTAACGGCCAGGATTGGTCCCACAGTAAGGAAATCTTATTTATCTAAATTTTTAAATAAAGCGCTACCGCAGAGGCTAATGTAACCGCTGAATTCCAGCAATCATGTCAAATTAAGAAGAATGTTATTCCTTGGAGACCAATTGGCGCATTAATCACATTTATAAGGTCACAGTCCAGAATCAGTTGAATTAATTCCCACGGTCAATCCTTTCACTGTTAAAAGCGATACAACTTAGTAATATCAGAAGGAAATCACTAAATGCATGTTGGTACGAATATGTGACCCAACCATTGTAACTCAAACGGATTGACACCGTTAGAAAGTCAATGAAATGTAGTTTTTGAAACTGTCTCTATTTCTTCGGCGTGCGATAACGGCTAGGATTGGTCCCACAGTAACAGGAGACTTATTTATCTATATTTTTAGGTAAAGCGCTACCACAGAGCCTAGTGTAATCGGTGAGTTCCATCAATCATGTCAAATTAAGGAGAATGTTATTTCTTCTAGTCAATATGGCCCATTTATTACATTTATAAGGTCACAGTCCAGAATCAGTTGAAATAATTCCCACGGTCAATCGTTTCTCTGTTGAAAGCGATACAACTTAGTAATATCGGAAGGAAATCACTAAATACATGTTGGTACGAATATGTGACGCAACCATTGTAACTCAAACGGATTGACACCGTTAGAAAGTCAATGAAATGTAGTTTTTGAAACTGTCTCTATTTCTTCGGCGTGCGATAACGGCTAGGATTGGTCCCACAGTAAGAGGAGACTTATTTATCTACATTTTTAGGTAAAGCGCTACCACAGAGCCTAGTGTAATCGGTGAGTTCCATCAATCATGTCAAATTAAGGAGAATGTTATTTCTTCTAGTCAAAATGGCCCATTTATTACATTTATAAGGTCACAGTCCAGAATCAGTTGAATTAATTCCCACGGTCAATCGTTTCTCTGTTGACAGCAATACAACTTAGTAATATCGGAAGGAAATCACTAAATACATGTTGGTACGAATATGTGACGCAACCATTGTAACTCAAACGGATTGACACCGTTAGAAAGTCAATGAAATGTAGTTTTTGAAACTGTCTCTATTTCTTCGGCGTGCGATAACGGCTAGGATTGGTCCCACAGTAAGAGGAGACTTATTTATCTACATTTTTAGGTAAAGCGCTACCACAGAGCCTAGTGTAATCGGTGAGTTCCATCAATCATGTCAAATTAAGGAGAATGTTATTTCTTCTAGTCAAAATGGCCCATTTATTACATTTATAAGGTCAAAGTCCAAAATCAGTTCAATTAAGTCCCACAGTCAATCGTTTCTCTGTTAAAAGCGATACAACTTAGTAATATCGGAAGAAAATCACTAAATACATGTTGGTACGATTATGTGACGCAAACGTTCTAACTCAAACGGATTGACACCGTTAGAAAGTCAATGAAATGGAGTTTTTAAAACTGTCTCTATATCTTTAGCGCGCGCTAACGGCTAGGATTGGTCCCACAGTAAAAATGACTTATTTATTTTAATTTTTAAATAAACCGTTACCACAGCGCCCAGTGTAATCGCTGAGTTCCAGCAATTATGTCAAATTAAGAAGAATGTTATTTCTTGGAATCCAATTGTCTCACTTACAACATTTATAAGGTCAAAGTCCAAAAGCAGTTCAATTAAGTCGCACAGTCAAACGTTTCACAGTTAAAAGCGATGCAACCTAGTAATATCCGAATACTTTCGCTAAATACATGTTGGTACGAATATGTGACGCAACCGTTGTAACTCAAACGGAATTATACCGCCAAGAAATCAATGCAATGTAGTTTTTGAGAATGTCTTTATTTCTTCAGCGCATGGTAACGGCCAGGATTGGTCCCACAGTAAGGAAATCTTATTTATCTAAATTTTTAAATAAAGCGCTACCGCAGAGCCTAATGTAACCGCTGAATTCCAGCAATCATGTCAAATTAAGAAGAATGTTATTCCTTGGAGATCAATTGGCGCATTAATCACATTTATAAGGTCACAGTCCAGAATCAGTTGAATTAATTCCCACGGTCAATCATTTCACTGTTAAAAGCGATACAACTTAGTAATATCGGAAGGAAATCACTAAATACATGTTGGTACGAATATGTGACGCAACCATTGTAACTCAAACGGATTGACACCGTTAGAAAGTCAATGAAATGTAGTTTTTGAAACTGTCTCTATTTCTTCGGCGTGCGATAACGGCTAGGATTGGTCCCACAGTAAGAGGAGACTTATTTATCTACATTTTTAGGTAAAGCGCTACCACAGAGCCTAGTGTAATCGGTGAGTTCCATCAATCATGTCAAATTAAGGAGAATGTTATTTCTTCTAGTCAAAATGGCCCATTTATTACATTTAAAAGGTCAAAGTCCAAAATCAGTTCAATTAAGTCCCACAGTCAATCGTTTCTCTGTTGAAAGCGATACAACTTAGTAATATCGGAAGAAAATCACTAAATACATGTTGGTACGATTATGTGACGCAAACGTTCTAACTCAAACGGATTGACACCGTTGGAAAGTCAATGAAATGGAGTTTTTAAAACTGTCTCTATATCTTCAGCGCGCGCTAACGGCTAGGATTGGTCCCACAGTAAAAATGACTTATTTATTTTAATTTTTAAATAAACCGTTACCACAGCGCCCAGTGTAATCGCTGAGTTCCAGCAATTATGTCAAATTAAGAAGAATGTTATTCCTTGGAGATCAATTGGCGCATTAATCACATTTATAAGGTCACAGTCCAGAATCAGTTGAATTAATTCCCACGGTCAATCATTTCACTGTTAAAAGCGATACAACTTAGTAATATCGGAAGGAAATCACTAAATACATGTTGGTACGAATATGTGACGCAACCATTGTAACTCAAACGGATTGACACCGTTAGAAAGTCAATGAAATGTAGTTTTTGAAACTGTCTCTATTTCTTCGGCGTGCGATAACGGCTAGGATTGGTCCCACAGTAAGAGGAGACTTATTTATCTACATTTTTAGGTAAAGCGCTACCACAGAGCCTAGTGTAATCGGTGAGTTCCATCAATCATGTCAAATTAAGGAGAATGTTATTTCTTCTAGTCAAAATGGCCCATTTATTACATTTAAAAGGTCAAAGTCCAAAATCAGTTCAATTAAGTCCCACAGTCAATCGTTTCTCTGTTGAAAGCGATACAACTTAGTAATATCGGAAGAAAATCACTAAATACATGTTGGTACGATTATGTGACGCAAACGTTCTAACTCAAACGGATTGACACCGTTGGAAAGTCAATGAAATGGAGTTTTTAAAACTGTCTCTATATCTTCAGCGCGCGCTAACGGCTAGGATTGGTCCCACAGTAAAAATGACTTATTTATTTTAATTTTTAAATAAACCGTTACCACAGCGCCCAGTGTAATCGCTGAGTTCCAGCAATTATGTCAAATTAAGAAGAATGTTATTTCTTGGAGTCCAATTGTCTCACTTACAACATTTATAAGGTCAAAGTCCAAAAGCATTTCAATTAAGTCGCACAGTCAAACGTTTCACAGTTAAAAGCGATGCAACCTAGTAATATCCGAATACTTTCGTTAAATACATGTTGGTACGAATATGTGACGCAACCGTTGTAACTCAAACGGAATTATACCGCCAAGAAATCAATGAAATGTAGTTTTTGAGAATGTCTTTATTTCTTCAGCGCATGGTAACGGCCAGGATTGGTCCCACAGTAAGGAAATCTTATTTATCTAAATTTTTAAATAAAGCGCTACCGCAGAGCCTAATGTAACCGCTGAATTCCAGCAATCATGTCAAATTAAGAAGAATGTTATTCCTTGGAGACCAATTGGCGCATTAATCACATTTATAAGGTCACAGTCCAGAATCAGTTGAATTAATTCCCACGGTCAATCGTTTCACTGTTAAAAGCGATACAACTTAGTAATATCGAAAGGAAATCACTAAATACATGTTGGTACGAATGTGTGACGCAACCGTTGTAACTCAAACGGAATTATACCGCCAAGAAATCAATGAAATGTAGTTTTTGAGAATGTCTTTATTTCTTCAGCGCATGGTAAATGCCAGGATTGGTCCCACAGTAAGGAAATCTTATTTATCTAAATTTTTAAATAAAGCGCTACCGCAGAGCCTAATGTAACCGCTGAATTCCAGCAATCATGTCAAATTAAGAAGAATGTTATTCCTTGGAGACCAATTGGCGCATTAATCACATTTATAAGGTCACAGTCCAGAATCAGTTGAATTAATTCCCACGGTCAATCGTTTCACTGTTAAAAGCGATACAACTTAGTAATATCGAAAGGAAATCACTAAATACATGTTGGCACGAATGTGTGACGCAACCGTTGTAACTCAAACGGATTGACACCGTTAGAAAGTCAATGAAATGTAGTTTTTGAAACTGTCTCTATTTCTTCGGCGTGCGATAACGGCTAGGATTGGTCCCACAGTAAGAGGAGACTTATTTATCTATATTTTTAGGTAAAGCGCTACCACAGAGCCTAGTGTAATCGGTGAGTTCCATCAATCATGTCAAATTAAGGAGAATGTTATTTCTTCTAATCAAAATGGCTCATTTATTACATTTATAAGGTCACAGTCCAGGATCAGTTGAATTAATTCCCACGGTCAATCGTTTCACTGTTAAAAGCGATACAACTTAGTAATATCGGAAGGAAATCACTAATTACATGTTGGTACGAATATGTGACGCAATCATTGTAACTCAAACGGATTGACATCGTTAGAAAGTCAATGAAATGTAGTTTTTGAAACTGTCTCTATTTCTTCGGCGTGCGATAACGGCTAGGATTGGTCCCACAGTAAGAGGAGACTTATTTATCTACATTTTTAGGTAAAGCGCTACCACAGAGCCTAGTGTAATCGGTGAGTTCCATCAATCATGTCAAATTAAGGAGAATGTTATTTCTTCTAGTCAAAATGGCCCATTTATTACATTTATAAGGTCAAAGTCCAAAATCAGTTCAATTAAGTCCCACAGTCAATCGTTTCTCTGTTGAAAGCGATACAACTTAGTAATATCGGAAGAAAATCACTAAATACATGTTGGTACGATTATGTGACGCAAACGTTCTA
Source organism: Hydractinia symbiolongicarpus (assembly GCF_029227915.1). Classification (NCBI taxonomy): domain Eukaryota; kingdom Metazoa; phylum Cnidaria; class Hydrozoa; order Anthoathecata; family Hydractiniidae; genus Hydractinia; species Hydractinia symbiolongicarpus. The sequence continues at coordinate 7,283,901 of NC_079877.1, read as the reverse complement.
ACTCAAATGGATTGACACCGTTAGAAAGTCAATGAAATGGAGTTTTTGAAACTGTCTCTATATCTTCAGCGCGCGCTAACGGCTAGGATTGGTCCCACAGTAAAAATGACTTATTTATTTTAACTTTTAAATAAACCGTTACAACAGCGCCCAGTGTAATCGCAGAGTTCCAGCAATTATGTCAAATTAAGAAGAATGTTATTTCTTGGAGTCCAATTATCTCACTTACAACATTTATAAGGTCAAAGTCCAAAAGCAGTTCAATTAAGTCGCACAGTCAAACGTTTCACAGTTAAAAGCGATGCAACCTAGTAATATCCGAATACTTTCGCTAAATACATGTTGGTACGAATATGTGACGCAACCGTTGTAACTCAAACGGAATTATACCGCCAAGAAATCAATGAAATGTAGTTTTTGAGAATGTCTTTATTTCTTCAGCGCATGGTAACGGCCAGGATTGGTCCCACAGTAAGGAAATCTTATTTATCTAAATTTTTAAATAAAGCGCTACCGCAGAGCCTAATGTAACCGCTGAATTCCAGCAATCATGTCAAATTAAGAAGAATGTTATTCCTTGGAGACCAATTGGCGCATTAATCACATTTATAAGGTCACAGTCCAGAATCAGTTGAATTAATTCCCACGGTCAATCGTTTCACTGTTAAAAGCGATACAACTTAGTAATATCGAAAGGAAATCACTAAATACATGTTGGCACGAATGTGTGACGCAACCGTTGTAACTCAAACGGATTGACACCGTTAGAAAGTCAATGAAATGTAGTTTTTGAAACTGTCTCTATTTCTTCGGCGTGCGATAACGGCTAGGATTGGTCCCACAGTAAGAGGAGACTTATTTATCTATATTTTTAGGTAAAGCGCTACCACAGAGCCTAGTGTAATCGGTGAGTTCCATCAATCATGTCAAATTAAGGAGAATGTTATTTCTTCTAATCAAAATGGCTCATTTATTACATTTATAAGGTCACAGTCCAGGATCAGTTGAATTAATTCCCACGGTCAATCGTTTCACTGTTAAAAGCGATACAACTTAGTAATATCGGAAGGAAATCACTAATTACATGTTGGTACGAATATGTGACGCAATCATTGTAACTCAAACGGATTGACATCGTTAGAAAGTCAATGAAATGTAGTTTTTGAAACTGTCTCTATTTCTTCGGCGTGCGATAACGGCTAGGATTGGTCCCACAGTAAGAGGAGACTTATTTATCTACATTTTTAGGTAAAGCGCTACCACAGAGCCTAGTGTAATCGGTGAGTTCCATCAATCATGTCAAATTAAGGAGAATGTTATTTCTTCTAGTCAAAATGGCCCATTTATTACATTTATAAGGTCAAAGTCCAAAATCAGTTCAATTAAGTCCCACAGTCAATCGTTTCTCTGTTGAAAGCGATACAACTTAGTAATATCGGAAGAAAATCACTAAATACATGTTGGTACGATTATGTGACGCAAACGTTCTAACTCAAATGGATTGACACCGTTAGAAAGTCAATGAAATGGAGTTTTTGAAACTGTCTCTATATCTTCAGCGCGCGCTAACGGCTAGGATTGGTCCCACAGTAAAAATGACTTATTTATTTTAACTTTTAAATAAACCGTTACCACAGCGCCCAGTGTAATCGCAGAGTTCCAGCAATTATGTCAAATTAAGAAGAATGTTATTTCTTGGAGTCCAATTATCTCACTTACAACATTTATAAGGTCAAAGTCCAAAAGCAGTTCAATTAAGTCGCACAGTCAAACGTTTCACAGTTAAAAGCGATGCAACCTAGTAATATCCGAATACTTTCGCTAAATACATGTTGGTACGAATATGTGACGCAACCGTTGTAACTCAAACGGAATTATACCGCCAAGAAATCAATGAAATGTAGTTTTTGAGAATGTCTTTATTTCTTCAGCGCATGGTAACGGCCAGGATTGGTCCCACAGTAAGGAAATCTTATTTATCTAAATTTTTAAATAAAGCGCTACCGCAGAGCCTAATGTAACCGCTGAATTCCAGCAATCATGTCAAATTAAGAAGAATGTTATTCCTTGGAGACCAATTGGCGCATTAATCACATTTATAAGGTCACAGTCCAGAATCAGTTGAATTAATTCCCACGGTCCATCGTTTCACTGTTAAAAGCGATACAACTTAGTAATATCGGAAGGAAGTCACTAAATACATGTTGGTACGAATATGTGACGCAACCGTTGTTACTCAAACGGATTGACACCGTTAGAAAGACAATGAAAAGGAGTTTCTGAAACTGTCTCTATATCTTCAGCGCGCGCTAACGGCTAGGATTGGTCCCACAGTAAAAATGACGTATTTATCTAAATTTTTAAATGAATCGCTACCACAGGGTCCAGTGTAATCGCTGAGTTCCGGCAATCATGTCAAATTAAGAAGAACGTTCTTTCTTGGAGTCCAATTGTCTCATTTATCACACTTATGAGGTCAAAGTCCAAAATCAGTTCAATTAAGGCGCACAGTCAATCGTTTTACTGTTGAAAGCGATACAACTTAGTAATATCGATAAAAAATCACTAAATACATGTTGGTACGAATATGTGACGCAACCGTTGTAACTCAAACGGAATTATACCGCCAAGAAATCAATGAAATGTAGTTTTTGAGAATGTCTTTATTTCTTCAGCGCGTGCTAACGGCCAGGATTGGTCCCACAGTAGGAAAATCTTATTTATCTAAATTTTTAAATAAAGCGCTACCGCAGAGCCTAATGTAACCGCTGAATTCTAGGAATCATATCAAATTAAGAAGAATGTTATTCCTTGAAGATCAATTGGCGCATTAATCACATATATAAGGTCATAGTCCAGAATCAGTTCAATTAATTCCCACGGTCAATCGTTTCACTGTTAAAAGCGATACAACTTAGTAATATCGAAAGGAAATCACTAAATACATGTTGGTACGAATATGTGACGCAACCATTGTAACTCAAACGGATTGACACCGTTAGAAAGTCAATGAAATGTAGTTTTTGAAACTGTCTCTATTTCTTCGGCGTGCGATAACGGCTAGGATTGGTCCCACAGTAAGAGGAGACTTATTTATCTACATTTTTAGGTAAAGCGCTACCACAGAGCCTAGTGTAATCGGTGAGTTCCATCAATCATGTCAAATTAAGGAGAATGTTATTTCTTCTAGTCAAAATGGCCCATTTATTACATTTATAAGGTCACAGTCCAGAATCAGTTGAATTAATTCCCACGGTCAATCGTTTCTCTGTTGAAAGCGATACAACTTAGTAATATCGGAAGGAAATCACTAAATACATGTTGGTACGAATATGTGACGCAACCATTGTAACTCAAACGGATTGACAACGTTAGAAAGTCAATGAAATGTAGTTTTTGAAACTGTCTCTATTTCTTCGGCGTGCGATAACGGCTAGGATTGGTCCCACAGTAAGAGGAGACTTATTTATCTACATTTTTAGGTAAAGCGCTACCACAGAGCCTAGTGTAATCGGTGAGTTCCATCAATCATGTCAAATTAAGGAGAATGTTATTTCTTCTAATCAAAATGGCCCATTTATTACATTTATAAGGTCACAGTTCAGAATCAGTTGAATTAATTCCCACGGTCAATCGTTTCTCTGTTGAAAGCGATACAACTTAGTAATATCGGAAGGAAATCACTAAATACATGTTGGTACGAATATGTGACGCAACCATTGTAACTCAAACGGATTGACACCGTTAGAAAGTCAATGAAATGTAGTTTTTGAAACTGTCTCTATTTCTTCGGCGTGCGATAACGGCTAGGATTGGTCCCACAGTAAGAGGAGACTTATTTATCTACATTTTTAGGTAAAGCGCTACCACAGAGCCTAGTGTAATCGGTGAGTTCCATCAATCATGTCAAATTAAGGAGAATGTTATTTCTTCTAGTCAGAATGGCCCATTTATTACATTTATAAGGTCACAGTCCAGAATCAGTTGAATTAATTCCCACGGTCAATCGTTTCTCTGTTGAAAGCGATACAACTTAGTAATATCGGAAGGAAATCACTAAATACATGTTGGTACGAATATGTGACGCAACCATTGTAACTCAAACGGATTGACAACGTTAGAAAGTCAATGAAATGTAGTTTTTGAAACTGTCTCTATTTCTTCGGCGTGCGATAACGGCTAGGATTGGTCCCACAGTAAGAGGAGACTTATTTATCTACATTTTTAGGTAAAGCGCTACCACAGAGCCTTGTGTAATTGGTGAGTTCCATCAATCATGTCAAATTAAGGAGAATGTTATTTCTTCTAATCAAAATGGCCCATTTATTACATTTATAAGGTCACAGTTCAGAATCAGTTGAATTAATTCCCACGGTCAATCGTTTCTCTGTTGAAAGCGATACAACTTAGTAATATCGGAAGGAAATCACTAAATACATGTTGGTACGAATATGTGACGCAACCATTGTAACTCAAACGGATTGACACCGTTAGAAAGTCAATGAAATGTAGTTTTTGAAACTGTCTCTATTTCTTTGGCGTGCGATAACGGCTAGGATTGGTCCCACAGTAAGAGGAGACTTATTTATCTACATTTTTAGGTAAAGCGCTACCACAGAGCCTAGTGTAATCGGTGAGTTCCATCAATCATGTCAAATTAAGGAGAATGTTATTTCTTCTAGTCAAAATGGCCAATTTATTACATTTATAAGGTCAAAGTCCAAAATCAGATCAATTAAGTCCCACAGTCAATCGTTTCTCTGTTGAAAGCGATACAACTTAGTAATATCGGAAGAAAATCACTAAATACATGTTGGTACGATTATGTGACGCAAACGTTCTAACTCAAACGGATTGACACCGTTAGAAAGTCAATGAAATGGAGTTTTTGAAACTGTCTCTATATCTTCAGCGCGGGCTAACGGCTAGGATTGGTCCCACAGTAAAAATGACTTATTTATTTTAATTTTTAAATAAACCGTTACCACAGCGCACAGTGTAATCGCTGAGTTCCAGCAATTATGTCAAATTAAGAAGCATGTTATTTCTTGGAGTCCAATTGTCTCACTTACAACATTTATAAGGTCAAAGTCCAAAAGCAGTTCAATTAAGTCGCACAGTCAAACGTTTCACAGTTAAAAGCGATGCAACCTAGTAATATCCGAATACTTTCGCTAAATACATGTTGGTACGAATATGTGACGCAACCGTTGTAACTCAAACGGAATTATACCGCCAAGAAATCAATGAAATGTAGTTTTTGAGAATGTCTTTATTTCTTCAGCGCATGGTAACGGCCAGGTTTGGTCCCACAGTAAGGAAATCTTATTTATCTAAATTTTTAAATAAAGCGCTACCGCAGAGCCTAATGTAACCGCTGAATTCCAGCAATCATGTCAAATTAAGAAGAATGTTATTCCTTGGAGACCAATTGGCGCATTAATCACATTTATAAGGTTACAGTCCAGAATCAGTTGAATTAATTCCCACGGTCAATCGTTTCACTGTTAAAAGCGATACAACTTAGTAATATCGGAAGGAAATCACTAAATACATGTTGGTACGAATATGTGACGCAACCATTTTAACTCAAACGGATTGACACCGTTAAAAAGTCAATGAAATGTAGTTTTTGAAACTGTCTCTATTTCTTCGGCGTGCGATAACGGCTAGGATTGGTCCCACATTAAGAGGAGACTTATTTATCTACATTTTTAGGTAAAGCGCTACCACAGAGCCTAGTGTAATCGGTGAGTTCCATCAATCATGTCAAATTAAGGAGAATGTTATTTGTTCTAGTCAAAATGGCCCATTTATTACATTTATAAGGTCAAAGTCCAAAATCAGTTCAATTAAGTCCCACAGTCAATCGTTTTTCTGTTGAAAGCGATACAACTTAGTAATATCAGAAAAAAATCACTAAATACATGTTGGTACGAATGTGTGATGCAACCGTTGTAACTCAAACGGATTGACACCGTTAGAAAATCAAAGAAATTTACTTTTAGAAACTGTCTCTATTTCTTCAGCGCACGATAACTGCTAGGATTGGTCCCACATTAGAAAATGACTTATTTATCTTAATTTTTAAATAAAGCCTTACCACAGCGCCCAGTGTAATCGCTGAGTTCCAGCAATCATGTCAAATTAAGAAGAATATCATTTCTTGTAGTTAAAATGACTCATTTATCAAATTTATAAGGTCAAAGTCCAAAATCAGTTCAATTAAGTCCCACAGTCAATCGTTTCTCTGTTGAAAGCGATACAACTTAGTAATATCGGAAGAAAATCACTAAATACATGTTGGTACGATTATGTGACGCAAACGTTCTAACTCAAACGGATTGACACTGTTAGAAAGTCAATGAAATTTAGTTTTTGAAACTGTCTCTATATCTTCAGCGCGCGCTAACGGCTAGGATTGGTCCCACAGTAAAAATAACTTATTTATTTTAATTTTTAAATAAACCGTTACCACAGCGCCCAGTGTAATCGCTGAGTTCCAGCAATTATGTCAAATTAAGAAGAATGTTATTTCTTGGAGTCCAATTGTCTCACTTACAACATTTATAAGGTCAAAGTCCAAAAGCAGTTCAATTAAGTCGCACAGTCAAACGTTTCACAGTTAAAAGCGATGCAACCTAGTAATATCCGAATACTTTCGCTAAATACATGTTGGTACGAATATGTGACGCAACCGTTGTAACTCAAACGGAATTATACCGCCAAGAAATCAATGAAATGTAGTTTTTGAGAATGTCTTTATTTCTTCAGCGCATGGTAACGGCCAGGATTGGTCCCACAGTAAGGAAATCTTATTTATCTAAATTTTTAAATAAAGCGCTACCGCAGAGCCTAATGTAACCGCTGAATTCCAGCAATCATGTCAAATTAAGAAGAATGTTATTCCTTGGAGACCAATTGGCGCATTAATCACATTTATAAGGTCACAGTCCAGAATCAGTTGAATTAATTCCCACGGTCAATCGTTTCACTGTTAAAAGCGATACAACTTAGTAATATCGGAAGGAAATCACTAAATACATGTTGGTACGAATATGTGACGCAACCATTGTAACTCAAACGGATTGACACCGTTAGAAAGTCAATGAAATGTAGTTTTTGAAACTGTCTCAATTTCTTCGGCGTGCGATAACGGCTAGGATTGTTTCCACAGTAATAAATGACTTATTTATCTTAACTCTTAAACAAAGCGCTACCACAGCGCTCAGTGTAATCGCTGAGTTCTAGCAATCATGTCAAATTAAGAAGAATGTTATTTCTTTTAGTCAAAATGGCTCATTTATTACATTTATAAGGTCAAAGTCTACAATCAGTTCAACTAAGTCCCACAGTCAATCGTTTCACTGTTAAAAGCGATACAACTTAGTATTATCGGAAGGAAATCGCTAAATACATGTTGGTACGATTATGTGACGCAACCGTTCTAACTGAAACGGATTGACACCGTTAGAAAGTCAATGAAATGGAGTTTTTGAAACTGTCTCTATATCTTTAGCGCGCGCTAACGGCTAGGATTGGTCCCACCGTAAAAATGACTTATTTATTTTAATTTTTAAATAAACCGTTACCACAGCGCCTAGTGTAATCGGTGAGTTCCATCAATCATGTCAAATTAAGGAGAATGTTATTTCTTCTAATCAAAATGGCTCATTTATTACATTTATAAGGTCACAGTCCAGAATCAGTTGAATTAATTCCCACGGTCAATCGTTTCACTGTTAAAAGCGATACAACTTAGTAATATCGGAAGGAAATCACTAATTACATGTTGGTACGAATATGTGACGCAACCATTGTAACTCAAACGGATTGACATCGTTAGAAAGTCAATGAAATGTAGTTTTTGAAACTGTCTCTATTTCTTCGGCGTGCGATAACGGCTAGGATTGGTCCCACAGTAAGAGGAGACTTATTTATCTACATTTTTAGGTAAAGCGCTACCACAGAGCCTAGTGTAATCGGTGAGTTCCATCAATCATGTCAAATTAAGGAGAATGTTATTTCTTCTAGTCAAAATGGCCCATTTATTACATTTATAAGGTCACAGTCCAGAATCAGTTGAATTAATCCCCACGGTCAATCGTTTCTCTGTTGAAAGCGATACAACTTAGTAATATCGGAAGGAAATCACTAAATACATGTTGGTACGAATATGTGACGCAACCATTGTAACTCAAACGGATCGACACCGTTAGAAAGTCAATGAAATGTAGTTTTTGAAACTGTCTCTATTTCTTCGGCGTGCGATAACGGCTAGGATTGTTTCCACAGTAATAAATGACTTATTTATCTTAACTCTTTAACAAAGCGCTACCACAGCGGTCAGTGTAATCGCTGAGTTCTAGCAATCATGTCAAATTAAGAAGAATGTTATTTCTTTTAGTCAAAATGGCTCATTTATTACATTTATAAGGTCAAAGTCTAAAATCAGTTCAACTAAGTCCTACAGTCAATCGTTTCACTGTTAAAAGCGATACAACTTAGTATTATCGGAAGGAAATCGCTAAATACATGTTGGTACGATTATGTGACGCAACCGTTCTAACTCAAACGGATTGACACCGTTAGAAAGTCAATGAAATGGAGTTTTTGAAACTGTCTCTATATCTTTAGCGCGCGCTAACGGCTAGGATTGGTCCCACAGTAAAAATGACTTATTTATTTTAATTTTTAAATAAACCGTTACCACAGCGCCCAGTGTAATCGCTGAGTTCCAGCAATTATGTCAAATTAAGAAGAATGTTATTTCTTGGAGTCCAATTGTCTCACTTACAACATTTATAATGTCAAAGTCCAAAAGCAGTTCAATTAAGTTGTACAGTCAATCGTTTCACTTTTGAAAGCGATACAACCTAGTAACATCCGAATATTATCACTAAATACTTGTTGGTACGAACATGTGACGCAACCGTTGTAACTCAAACGGATTTATACCGTCAGAAAGTCAATGAAATGTAGTCTTTGAAACTGTTCTTATTTATCCAGCGCGTGCTAACGGCTAGGATTGGTCCTACAGTACAAAATGACTTATTTATCTAAATTTTTAAATAAAGCGTTACCACAGCGCCCAGTGTAATCGGTGAGTTCCATCAACCATGTCATACTAAGAAGAATGTCATTTCTTGTAGTCAAAATGACTCATTTATCACATTTATAAGGTCAAAGTTTAAAATCAGTTCAACTAAGTCCCAAAGTCAATCGTTTCACTGTTGAAAGCGATACAACTTAGTATAATCGGAAGGAAATCACTAACTACACGTTGGTACGATTATGTGACTCAACCGTTCTAACTCAAACGGATTGACACCGTTAGAAAGTCAATGAAATTTAGTTTTTGAAACTGTCTCTATATCGTCAGCGCGCGCTAACGTCTAGGATTGGTCCCACAGTAAAAATGACTTATTTATTTTATTTTTTAGATAAACCGTTACCACAGCGCCCAGTGTAATCGCTGAGTTCCAGCAATTATGTCAAATTAAGAAGAATGTTATTTCTTGGAGTCCAATTGTCTCACTTACAACATTTATAAGGTCAAAGTCCAAAAGCAGTTCAATTAAGTCGCACAGTCAAACGTTTCACAGTTAAAAGCGATGCAACCTAGTAATATCCGAATACTTTCGCTAAATACATGTTGGTACGAATATGTGACGCAACCGTTGTAACTCAAACGGAATTATACCGCCAAGAAATCAATGAAATGTAGTTTTTGAGAATGTCTTTATTTCTTCAGCGCATGGTAACGGCCAGGATTGGTCCCACAGTAAGGAAATCTTATTTATCTAAATTTTTAAATAAAGCGCTACCGCAGAGCCTAATGTAACCGCTGAATTCCAGCAATCATGTCAAATTAAGAAGAATGTTATTCCTTGGAGACCAATTGGCGCATTAATCACATTTATAAGGTCACAGTCCAGAATCAGTTGAATTAATTCCCACGGTCAATCGTTTCACTGTTAAAAGCGATACAACTTAGTAATATCGGAAGGAAATCACTAAATACATGTTGGTACGAATATGTGACGCAACCATTGTAACTCAAACGGATTGACACCGTTAGAAAGTCAATGAAATGTAGTTTTTGAAACTGTCTCTGTTTCTTCGGCGTACGATAACGGCTAGGATTGTTTCCACAGTAATAAATGACTTATTTATCTTAACTCTTAACCAAAGCGCTACCACAGCGCTCAGTGTAATCGCCGAGTTCCAGCAATCATGTCAAATTAAGAGGAATGTTATTTCTTTTAGTCAAAATGGCTCATTTATTATATTTATAAGGTCAAAGTCCAAAATCAGTTCAACTAAGTCCCACAGTCAATCGTTTCACTGTTGAAAGCGATACAACTTAGTAATATCGTAAGAAAATCAGTAAATACATGTTGGTACGATTATGTGAGGCAACCGTTGTAACTCAAACGGATTGACACCGTTAGAAAGTCAATGAAATGGAGTTTTTGAAACTGTCTCTATATCTTCAGCGCGCGCTAACGGCTAGGATTGGTCCTACAGTAAAAATGACTTATTTATCTAAATTTTTAAATGAATCGCTACCACAGCGCCCAGTGTAATCGGTGAGTTCCATCAATCATGTCAAACTAAGAAGAATGTCATTTCTTGTAGTCAAAATGACTCATTTATCACATTTATCAGGTCAAAGTCTAAAATCAGTTCAACTAAGTCCCACAGTCAATCGTTTCACTGTTGAAAGCGATACAACTTTGTAATATCGGAAAAAAATAACTAAATACATGTTGGTACGAATGTGTGGCGCAACTGTTGTAACTCAAACGGATTGACACCGTTAGAAAATCAATGAAATTTAGTTTTGGAAACTGTCACTATTTCTTCAGCGCGCGATAACGGTTAGGATTGGTCCTACAGTGAAAATGACTTATTTATCTAAATTTTTAAATGAATCGCTACCACAGCGCCCAGTGTAATTGGTGAGTTCCATCAATCATGTCAAACTAAGAAGAATGTCATTTCTTGTAGTCAAAATGACTCATTTATCACATTTATAAGGTCAAAGTCTAAAATCAGTTCAACTAAGTCCCACAGTCAATTGTTTCACTGTTGAAAGCGATACAACTTTGTAATATCGGAAAAAAATAACTAAATATATGTTGGTACAAATGTGTGACGCAACTGTTGTAACTCAAACGGATTGACACCGTTAGAAAATCAAAGAAATTTAGTTTTAGAAACTGTCTCTATTTCTTCAGCGCACGATAACGGCTAGGATTGGTCCCACATTAAAAAATGACTTATTTATCTAAATTTTTAAATGAATCGCTACCACAGCGCCCAGCGTAATCGGTGAGTTCCATCAATCATGTCAAACTAAGAAGAATGTCATTTCTTGTAGTCAAAATGACTCATTTATCACATTTATCAGGTCAAAGTCTAAAATCAGTTCAACTAAGTCCCACAGTCAATCGTTTCACTGTTGAAAGCGATACAACTTTGTAATATCGGAAAAAAATAACTAAATACATGTTGGTACGAATGTGTGACGCAACTGTTGTAACTCAAACGGATTGACACCGTTAGAAAATCAATGAAATTTAGTTTTGGAAACTGTCACTATTTCTTCAGCGCGCGATAACGGTTAGGATTGGTCCTACAGTGAAAATGACTTATTTATCTAAATTTTTAAATGAATCGCTACCACAGCGCCCAGTGTAATTGGTGAGTTCCATCAATCATGTCAAACTAAGAAGAATGTCATTTCTTGTAGTCAAAATGACTCATTTATCACATTTATAAGGTCAAAGTCTAAAATCAGTTCAACTAAGTCCCACAGTCAATTGTTTCACTGTTGAAAGCGATACAACTTTGTAATATCGGAAAAAAATAACTAAATATATGTTGGTACAAATGTGTGACGCAACTGTTGTAACTCAAACGGATTGACACCGTTAGAAAATCAATGAAATTTAGTTTTGGAAACTGTCTCTATTTCTTCAGCGCGCGATAACGGCTAGGATTTGTCCCACAGTACAAAATGACTTATTTATCTAAATTTTTAAATAAAGCGTTACCACAGCGCCCAGTGTAATCGGTGAGTTCCATCAATCATGTCAAACTAAGAAGAATGTCATTACTTGTAGTCAAAATGACTCATTTATCACATTTATAAGGTCAAATTATAAAATCAGTTCAACTAAGTCCGACAGTCAATCGTTTCACTGTTGAAAGCGATACAAATTAGTATTATCGGAAGGAAATCACTAAATACATGTTGTAACTCAAACGGATTGACACCGTTAGAAAATCAAAGAAATTTAGTTTTAGAAACTGTCTCTATTTCTTCAGCGCACGATAACGGCTAGGATTGGTCCCACATTAAAAAATGACTTATTTATCTTAATTTTTAAATAAAGCCTTACCACAGCGCCCAGTGTAATCGCTGAGTTCCAGCAATCATGTCAAATTAAGAAGAATATCATTTCTTGTAGTTAAAATGACTCATTTATCAAATTTATAAGGTCAAAGTCCAAAATCAGTTCAATTAAGTCCCACAGTCAATCGTTTCTCTGTTGAAAGCAATGCAACCTAGTAATATCCGAATACTTTCGCTAAATACATGTTGGTACGAACATGTGACGCAACCGTTGTAACTCAAACGGATTTATACCGTCAGAAAGTCAATGAAATGTAGTCTTTGAAACTGTTCTTATTTATCCAGCGCGTGCTAACGGCTAGGATTGGTCCTACAGTACAAAATGACTTATTTATCTAAATTTTTAAATAAAGCGTTACCACAGCGCCCAGTGTAATCGGTGAGTTCCATCAACCATGTCAAACTAAGATGAATGTCATTTCTTGTAGTCAAAATGACTCATTTATCACATTAATAAGGTCAAAGTCTAAAATCAGTTCAACTAAGTCCCACAGTCAATCGTTTCTCTGTTGAAAGCGATACAACTTAGTAATATCGGAAGAAAATCACTAAATACATGTTGGTACGATTATGTGACGCAAACGTTCTAACTCAAACGGATTGACACCGTTAGAAAGTCAATGAAATTTAGTTTTTGAAACTGTCTCTATATCTTCAGCGCAAACTAACGGCTAGGATTGGTCCCACAGTAAAAATGACTTATTTATTTTAATTTTTAAATAAAGCGTTACCACAGCGCCCAGTGTAATCGCTGAGTTCCTGCAATTATGTCAAATTAAGAAGAATGTTATTTCTTGGAGTTCAATTGTCTCACTTACAACATTTATAAGGTCAAAGTCCAAAAGCAGTTCAATTAAGTCGCACAGTCAAACGTTTCACAGTTAAAAGCGATGCAACCTAGTAATATCCGAATACTTTCGCTAAATACATGTTGGTACGAATATGTGACGCAACCGTTGTAACTCAAACGGAATTATACTGCCAAGAAATCAATGAAATGTAGTTTTTGAGAATGTCTTTATTTCTTCAGCGCATGGTAACGGCCAGGATTGGTCCCACAGTAAGGAAATCTTATTTATCTAAATTTTTAAATAAAGCGCTACCGCAGAGCCTAATGTAACCGCTGAATTCCAGCAATCATGTCAAATTAAGAAGAATGTTATTCCTTGGAGACCAATTGGCGCATTAATCACATTTATAAGGTCACAGTCCAGAATCAGTTGAATTAATTCCCACGGTCAATCGTTTCACTGTTAAAAGCGATACAACTTAGTAATATCGGAAGGATATCACTAAATACATGTTGGTACAAATATGTGACGCAACCATTGTAACTCAAACGGATTGACACCGTTAGAAAGTCAATGAAATGGAGTTTTTGAAACTGTCTCTATATCTTTAGCGCGCGCTAACGGCTAGGATTGGTCCCACAGTAAAAATGACTTATTTATTTTAATTTTTAAATAAACCGTTACCACAGCGCCCAGTGTAATCGCTGAGTTCCAGCAATTATGTCAAATTAAGAAGAATGTTATTTCTTGGAGTCCAATTGTCTCACTTACAACATTTATAAGGTCAAAGTCCAAAAGCAGTTCAATTAAGTCGCACAGTCAATCGTTTCACTGTTGAAAGCGATACAACCTAGTAACATCCGAATATTATCACTAAATACTTGTTGGTACGAACATGTGACGCAACCGTTGTAACTCAAACGGATTTATACCGTCAGAAAGTCAATGAAATGTAGTCTTTGAAACTGTTCTTATTTATCCAGCGCGTGCTCACGGCTAGGATTGGTCCTACAGTACAAAATGACTTATTTATCTAAATTTTTAAATAAAGCGTTACCACAGCGCCCAGTGTAATCGGTGAGTTCCATCAACCATGTCAAACTAAGAAGAATGTCATTTCTTGTAGTCAAAATGACTCATTTATCACATTAATAAGGTCAAAGTCTAAAATCAGTTCAACTAAGTCCCACAGTCAATCGTTTCACTGTTGAAAGCGATACAACTTAGTACTATCGGAAGGAAATCACTAAATACACGTTGGTACGATTATGTGACGCAACCGTTCTAACTCAAACGGATTGACACCGTTAGAAAGTCAATGAAATGGAGTTTTTGAAACTGTCTCTATATCTTCAGCGCGCGCTAACGGCTAGGATTGGTCCCACAGTAAAAATGACTTATTTATCTAAATTTTTAAATGAATCGCTACCACAGGGTCCAGTGTAATCGCTGAGTTCCGGCAATCATGTCAAACTAAGAAGAATGTCATTTCTTGTAGTCAAAATGACTCATTTATCACATTTATAAGGTCAAAGTCTAAAATCAGTTCAACTAAGTCCCACAGTCAATCGTTTCACTGTTGAAAGCGATACAACTTAGTATTATCGGAAGGAAATCACTAAATACATGTTGGTACGATTATGTGACGCAACCGTTCTAACTCAAACGGATTGACACCGTTAGAAAGACAATGAAATTTAGTTTTTGAAACTGTCTCTATATCTTCAGCGCGCGCTAACGGCTAGGATTGCTCCCACAGTAAAAATGACTTATTTATCTAAATTTTTAAATGAATCGCTACCACAGCGCCCAGTGTAATCGCTGAGTTCCAGCAATCATGTCAAATTAAGAAGAATATCATTTCTTGTAGTCAAAATGACTCATTTATCACATTTATAACGTCAAAGTACAAAATCAGTTCAATTAAGTCCCACAGTCAATCGTTTCACTGTTGAAAGCGATACAACTTTGTAATATCGGAAAAAAATAACTAAATACATGTTGGTACGAATGTGTGACGCAACCGTTGTAACTCAAACGGATTGACACCCTTAGAAAATCAATGAAATTTAGTTTTAGAAACTGTGTCTATTTCTTCAGCGCGCGATAACGGCTAGGATTGGTCCCACAATAAAAATTGACTTATTTATCTTAATTTTTAAATAAAGCCTTACCACAGCGCCCAGTGTAATCGCTGAGTTCCAGCAATCATGTCAAATTCAAAAGAATATCATTTCTTGTAGTCAAAATGACTCATTTATCACATTTATAACGTCAAAGTCCAAAATCAGTTCGATTAAGTCCCACAGTCAATCGTTTCACTGTTGAAAGCGATACAACTTTGTAATATCGGAAAAAATAACTAAATACATGTTGGTACGAATGTGTGACGCAACCGTTGTAACTCAAACGGAATGACACCGTTAGAAAATCAATGAAATTTAGTTTTGGAAACTGTCTCTATTTCTTCAGCGCGCGATAACGGCTAGGATTTGTCCCACAGTACAAAATGACTTATTTATCTAAATTTTTAAATAAAGCGTTACCACAGCGCCCAGTGTAATCGGTGAGTTCCATCAATCATGTCAAACTAAGAAGAATGTCATTTCTTGTAGTCAAAATGACTCATTTATCACATTTATAAGGTCAAAGTCTAAAATCAGTTCAACTAAGTCCCACAGTCAATCGTTTCACTGTTGAAAGCGATACAACTTAGTATTATCGGAAGGAAATCGCTAAATACATGTTGGTACGATTATGTGACGCAACCGTTCTAACTCAAACGGATTGACACCGTTAGAAAGTCAATGAAATGTAGTCTTTGAAACTGTTCTTATTTATCCAGCGCGTGCTAACGGCTAGGATTGGTCCTACAGTACAAAATGACTTATTTATCTAAATTTTTAAATAAAGCGTTACCACAGCGCCCAGTGTAATCGGTGAGTTCCATCAACCATGTCAAACTAAGAAGAATGTCATTTCTTGTAGTCAAAATGACTCATTTATCACATTTACAAGGTCAAAGTCTAAAATCAGTTCAACTAAGTCCCACAGTTAATCGTTCCACTGTTGAAAGCGATACAACTTTGTAATATCGGAAAAAAATAACTAAATACATGTTGGTACGAATGTGTGACGCAACCGTTGTAACTCAAACGGATTGACACCGTTAGAAAATCAATGAAATTTAGTTTTGGAAACTGTCTCTATTTCTTCAGCGCGCGATAACGGCTAGGATTTGTCCCACAGTACAAAATGACTTATTTATCTAAATTTTTAAATAAAGCGTTACCACAGCGCCCAGTGTAATCGGTGAGTTCCATCAATCATGTCAAACTAAGAAGAATGTCATTTCTTGTAGTCAAAATGACTCATTTATCACATTTATAAGGTCAAAGTCTAAAATCAGTTCAACTAAGTCCCACAGTCAATCGTTTCACTGTTGAAAGCGATACAACTTAGTATTATCGGAAGGAAATCGCTAAATACATGTTGGTACGATTATGTGACGCAACCGTTCTAACTTAAACGGATTGACACCGTTAGAAAGTCAATGAAATGTAGTCTTTGAAACTGTTCTTATTTATCCAGCGCGTGCTAACGGCTAGTATTGGTCCTACAGTACAAAATGACTTATTTATCTAAATTTTTAAATAAAGCGTTACCACAGCGCCCAGTGTAATCGGTGAGTTCCATCAACCATGTCAAACTAAGAAGAATGTCATTTCTTGTAGTCAAAATGACTCATTTATCACATTTATAAGGTCAAAGTCTAAAATCAGTTCAACTAAGTCCCACAGTCAATCGTTTCACTGTTGAAAGCGATACAACTTAGTATTATCGGAAGGAAATCACTAAATACACGTTGGTACGATTATGTGACGCAACCGTTCTAACTCAAACGGATTGACACCGTTAGAAAGTCAATGAAATGGAGTTTTTGAAACTGTCTCTATATCTTCAGCGCGCGCTAACGGCTAGGATTGGTCCCACAGTAAAAATGACTTATTTATCTAAATTTTTAAATGAATCGCTACCACAGGGTCCAGTGTAATCGCTGAGTTCCGGCAATCATGTCAAACTAAGAAGAATGTCATTTCTTGTAGTCAAAATGACTCATTTATCACATTTATAAGGTCAAAGTCTAAAATCAGTTCAACTAAGTCCCACAGTCAATCGTTTCACTGTTGAAAGCGATACAACTTAGTATTATCGGAAGGTAATCACTAAATACATGTTGGTACGATTATGTGACGCAACCGTTCTAACTCAAACGGATTGACACCGTTAGAAAGACAATGAAATTTAGTTTTTGAAACTGTCTCTATATCTTCAGCGCGCGCTAACGGCTAGGATTGCTCCCACAGTAAAAATGACTTATTTATCTAAATTTTTAAATGAATCGCTACCACAGGGTCCAGTGTAATCGCTGAGTTCCGGCAATCATGTCAAATTAAGAAGAATATCATTTCTTGTAGTCAAAATGACTCATTTATCACATTTATAAGGTCAAAGTCCAAAATCAGTTTAATTAAGTACCACAGTCAATCGTTTCACTGTTGAAAGCGATACAACTTAGTAATATCGGAAAAAAATCACTAAATACTTGTTGGTACGAATGTGTGACGCAACCGTTGTAACTCAAACGGATTGACACCGTTAGAAAATCAAGGAAATTTAGTTTTGGAAACTGTCTCTATTTCTTCGGCGTGCGATAACGGCTAGGATTGTTTCCACAGCAATAAATGACTTATTTATCTTAACTCTTAAACAAAGCGCTACCACAGCGCCCAGTGTAATCGCTGAGTTCCATCAATCATGTCAAACTAAGAAGAATGTCATTTCTTGTAGTCAAAATGACTCATTTATCACATTTATAAGGTCAAAGTCTAAAATCAGTTCAACTAAGTCCCACAGTCAATCGTTTCACTGTTGAAAGCGATACAACTTAGTATTATCGAAAGGAAATCACTAAAAATACATGTTGGTACGAATATGTGACCCAACCGTTGCAACTCAAACGGATTGACACCGTTAGAAAGTCAATGAAATGTACTTTTTGAAGCTGTCTCTACTTCTTCAGCGCAAACTAACGGCTAGGATTGGTCCCACAGTAAAAAATGACTTATTCATCTTAATTTTTAAATAAAGCGCTACCACAGCGCCCAGTGTAATCGCTGAGTTCCAGCAATCATGTCAAATTAAGAAGAATGTTATTTCTTGGAGTCCAATTGTCTCACTTATAACATTTATAAGGTCAGAGACCTGAATCATTTCAAATAATTCCCACAGTCAATCGTTTCACTGTTGAAAGCGATACAACTTTGTAATATCGGAAAAAAAAAACTAAATACATGTTGGTACGAATGTGTGACGCAACCGTTGTAACTCAAACGGATTGACACCGTTAGAAAATCAATGAAATTTAGTTTTAGAAACTGTGTCTATTTCTTCAGCGCGCGATAACGGCTAGGATTGGTCCCACAATAAAAATTGACTTATTTATCCTAATTTTTAAATAAAGCCTTACCACAGCGCCCAGTGTAATCGCTGAGTTCCAGCAATCATGTCAAATTCAGAAGAATATCATTTCTTGTAGTCAAAATGACTCATTTATCACATTTATAACGTCAAAGTCCAAAATCAGTTCAATTAAGTCCCACAGTCAATCGTTTCACTGTTGAAAGCAATACAACTTTGTAATATCGGAAAAAAATAACTAAATACATGTTGGTACGAATGTGTGACGCAACCGTTGTAACTCAAACGGATTGACACCGTTAGAAAATCAATTAAATTTAGTTTTGGAAACTGTCTCTATTTCTTCAGCGCGCGATAACGGCTAGGATTTGTCCCACAGTACAAAATGACTTATTTATCTAAATTTTTAAATAAAGCGTTACCACAGCGCCCAGTGTAATCGGTGAGTTCCATCAATCATGTCAAACTAAGAAGAATGTCATTTCTTGTAGTCAAAATGACTCATTTATCACATTTATAAGGTCAAAGTCTAAAATCAGTTCAACTAAGTCCCACAGTCAATCGTTTCACTGTTGAAAGCGATACAACTTAGTATTATCGGAAGGAAATCGCTAAATACATGTTGGTACGATTATGTGACGCAACCGTTCTAACTCAAACGGATTGACACCGTTAGAAAGTCAATGAAATGGAGTTTTTGAAACTGTCTCTATATCTTTAGCGCGCGCTAACGGCTAGGATTGGTACCACAGTAAAAATGACTTATTGATCTAAATTTTTAAATGAATTGCTACCACATGGTCAGTGTAATCGCTGCGTTCCGGCAATCAGGTCAAATTAAGAAGAATATCATTTCTTGTAGTCAAAATGACTCATTGATCACATTTATAAGGTAAAAGTCCAAAATCAGTTCAAATACGTCCCACAGTCAATCGTTTCACTGTTGAAAGCGATACAACCTAGTAACATCCGAATATTATCACTAAATACTTGTTGGTACGAATATGTTACGCAACCGTTGTAACTCAAACGGATTTATACCGTCAGAAAGTCAATGAAATGTAGTCTTTGAAACTGTTCTTATTTATTCAGCGCGTGCTAACGGCTATGATTGGTCCCACAATAAAAAATGACTTATTTATCTTAATTTTTAAATAAGGCCTTACCACAGCGCCCAGTGTAATCGCTGAGTTCCAGGAATCATGTCAAATTAAAAAGAATATCATTTCTTGTAGTCAAAATGACTCATTTATCAGATTTATAAGGTCAAAGTCTAAAATCAGTTCAATTAAGTCCCACAGTCAATCGTTTCACTGTTGAAAGCGATACAACTTTGTAATATCGGAAAAAAATCACTAAATACATGTTGGTACGAATGTGTGACGCAACCGTTGTAACTCAAACGGATTGACACCGTTAGAAAATCAAAGAAATTTAGTTTTAGAAACTGTCTCTATTTCTTCAGCGCGCGATAACGGCTAGGATTGGTCCAGCAGTATAAAAATGACTTATTTATCTTAATTTTTAAATAAAGCCTTACCACAGCGCCCAGTGTAATCGCTGAGTTCCAGCAATCATGTCAAATTAAGAAGAATATCATTTCTTGTAGTCAAAATGACTCATTTATCACATTTATAACGTCAAAGTCCAAAATCAGTTCAATTAAGTCCCACAGTCAATCGTTTCACTGTTGAAAGCGATACAACTTTGTAATATCGGAAAAAAATAACTAAATACATGTTGGTACGAATGTGTGACGCAACCGTTGTAACTCAAACGGATTGACACCGTTAGAAAATCAATGAAATTTAGTTTTGGAAACTGTCTCTATTTCTTCAGCGCGCGATAACGGCTAGGATTTGTCCCACACTACAAAATGACTTATTTATCTAAATTTTTAAATTAAGCGTTACCACAGCGCCCAGTGTAATCGGTGAGTTCCATCAATGATGTCAAACTAAGAAGAATGTCATTTCTTGTAGTCAAAATGACTCATTTATCACATTTATAAGGTAAAAGTCCAAAATCAGTTCAATTAAGTCCCACAGTCAATCGTTTCACTGTTGAAAGCGATACAACCTAGTAACATCCGAATATTATCACTAAATACTTGTTGGTACGAATATGTGACGCAACCGTTGTAACTCAAACGGATTTATACCGTCAGAAAGTCAATGAAATGTAGTCTTTGAAACTGTTCTTATTTATTCAGTGCGTGCTAAGGGCTAGGATTGGTCCCACAGTACAAAATGACTTATTTATCTAAATTTTTAAATAAAGCGTTACCACAGCGCCCAGTGTAATCGGTGAGTTCCATCAACCATGTCAAACTAAGAAGAATGTCATTTCTTGTAGTTAAAATGACTCATTTATCACATTTATAAGGTCAAAGTCAAAAACCAGTTTAATTAAGTTCCACAGTCAATCGTTTCACTGTTGAAAGCGATACAACTTAGTAATATCGGAAAAAAATCACTAAATACTTGTTGGTACGAATGTGTGACGCAACCGTTGTAACTCAAACGGATTGACACCGTTAGAAAATCAATGGAATTTAGTTTTAGAAACTGTCTCTATTTCTTCAGCGCGCGATAACGGCTAGGTCTGGTCCCACAGTAAAAATTGACTTATTTATCTTAATTTTTAAATAAAGCTTTACCACAGCACCCAGTGTAATCGCTGAGTTCCAGCAATCATGTCAAATTAAGAAGAATATCATTTCTTGTAGTCAAAATGACACATTTATCACATTTATAAGGTCAAAGTTCAAAATCAGTTCAATTAAGTCCCACAGTCAATCGTTTCACTCTTGAAAGCGATACAACTTAGTAATATCGGAACAATATCACTAAATACATGTTGGTACGAATGTGTGACGCAACCGTTGTAACTCAAACGGATTGACACCATTAGAAAATCAATGAAATTTAGTTTAGGAAACTGTCTCTCTTTCTTCAGCGCGCGATAACGGCTAGGATTGGTCCCACAGTAAAAATGACTTATTTATCTAAATTTTTAAATGAATCGCTACCACAGGGTCCAGTGTAATCGCTGAGTTCCGGCAATCATGTCAAATTAAGAAGAATATCATTTCTTGTAGTCAAAATGACTCATTTATCACATTTATAAGGTCAAAGTCCAAAATCAGTTTAATTAAGTCCCACAGTCAATCGTTTCACTGTTGAAAGCGATACAACTTAGTAATATCGGAAAAAAATCACTAAATACTTGTTGGTACGAATGTGTGACGCAACCGTTGTAACTCAAACGGACTGACACCGTTAGAAAATCAATGAAATTTAGTTTTAGAAACTGTCTTTATTTCTTCAGCGCGTGATAACGGCTAGGTCTGGTCCCACAGTAAAAATTGACTTATTTATCTTAATTTTTAAATAAAGCTTTACCACAGCACCCAGTGTAATCGCTGAGTTCCAGCAATCATGTCAAATTAAGAAGAATATCATTTCTTGTAGTCAAAATGACTCACTTATCACATTTATAAGGTCAAAGTCCAAAATCAGTTCAATTAAGTCCCACAGTCAATCGTTTCACTGTTGAAAGCGATACAACTTAGTACTATCGGAAAAAAATCACTAAATACATGTTGGTACGAATGTGTGACGCAACCGTTGTAACTCAAACGGATTGACACCATTAGAAAATCAATGAAATTTAGTTTAGGAAACTGTCTCTGTTTCTTCAGCGCGCGATAACGGCTAGGATTGGTCGCACAATAAAAAATGACTTATTTATCTTAATTTTTAAATAAGGCCTTACCACAGCGCCGAGTGTAATCGCTGAGTTCCAGCAATCATGTCAAATTAAGAAGAATATCATTTCTTGTAGTCAAAATGACTCATTTATCAGATTTATAAGGTCAAAGTCCAAAATCAGTTTAATTAAGTCCCACAGTCAATCGTTTCGCTGTTGAAAGCGATACAACTTAGTAATATCGGAAAAAAATCACTAAATACATGTTGGTACGAATGTGTGACGCAATCGTTGTAACTCAAACGGATTGACACCGTTAGAAAATCAAAGAAATTTAGTTTTGGAAACTGTCTCTATTTCTTCAGCGCGCGATAACGGCTAGGATTGGTCCCGCAGTAAAAAATGACTTATTTATCTTAATTTTTAAATAAAGCGTTACCACAGCGCCCAGTGTAATCGCTGAGTTCCAGCAATCATGTCAAACTAAGAAGAATGTCATTTCTTGTAGTCAAAATGACTCATTTATCACATTTAAAAGGTCAAAGTCTAAAATCAGTTCAACTAAGTCCTACAGTCAATCGTTTCACTGCTGAAAGCGATACAACTTAGTATTATCGGAAGGAAATCGCTAAATACATGTTGGTACGATTATGTGACGCAACCGTTCTAACTCAAACGGATTGACACCGTTAGAAAGTCAATGAAATGGAGTTTTTGAAACTGTCTCTATATCTTTAGCGCGCGCTAACGGCTAGGATTGGTACCACAGTAAAAATGACGTATTTATCTAAATTTTTAAATGAATCGCTACCACATGGTCAGTGTAATCGCTGAGTTCCGGCAATCAGGTCAAATTAAGAAGAATATCATTTCTTGTAGTCAAAATGACTCATTGATTACATTTATAAGGTAAAAGTCCAAAATCAATTCAATTAAGTCCCACAGTCAATCGTTTCACTGTTGAAAGCGATACAACCTAGTAACATCCGAATATTATCACTAAATACTTGTTGGTACGAATATGTGACGCAACCGTTGTAACTCAAACGGATTTATACCGTCAGAAAGTCAATAAAATGTAGTCTTTGAAACTGTTCTTATTTATTCAACGCGTGCTAACGGCTAGGATTGGTCCCACAGTACAAAATGACTTATTTATCTAAATTTTTAAATAAAGCGTTACCACAGCGCCCAGTGTAATCGGTGAGTTCCATCAACCATGTCAAACTAAGAAGAATGTCATTTCTTGTAGTCAAAATGACTCATTTATCACATTTATAAGGTCAAAGTCTAAAATCAGTTCAACTAAGTCCCACAGTCAATCGTTTCACTGTTGAAAGCGATACAACTTAGTATTATCGGAAGGAAATCACTAAATAAATGTTGGTACGATTATGTGACGCAACCGTTCTAACTCAAACGAATTGACACCGTTAGAAAGTCAATGAAATGAAGTTTTTGAAACTGTCTCTATATCTTCAGGGCGCGCTAACGGCTAGGATTGGTCCCACAGTAAAAATGACTTATTTATCTAAATTTTTAAATGAATCGCTACCACAGGGTCCAGTGTAATCGCTGAGTTCCGGCAATCATGTCAAATTAAGAAGAATATCATTTCTTGTAGTCAAAATGACTCATTTCACACATTGATAAGGTCAAAGTCCAAAATTAGTTTAATTAAGTCCCACAGTCAATCGTTTCACTGTTGAAAGCGATACAACTTAGTAATATCGGAAAAAAATCACTAAATACTTGTTGGTACGAATGTGTGACGCAACCGTTGTAACTCAAACGGATTGACACCGTTAGAAAATCAATGAAATTTAGTTTTAGACTAAATTTAGTTAGAAAATCAAAGATATTTAGTTTTAGAAACTGTCTCCATTTCTTCAGCGCGCGATAACGGCTAGGATTGGTCCCGCAGTAAAAAATGACTTATTTATCTTAATTTTTAAATAAAGTCTTACCACAGCGCCCAGTGTAATCGCTGCGTTCCAGCAATCATGTCAAATTAAGAAGAATATCATTTCTTGTAGTTAAAATGACTCATGTATCATATTTATAAGGTCAAAGTCCAAAATCAGTTCAATTAAGTCCCACAGTCAATCGTTTCTCTGTTGAAAGCGATACAACTTAGTAATATCGGAAGAAAATCACTAAATACATGTTGGTACGATTATGTGACGCAACCGTTCTAACTCAAACGGATTGACACCGTTAGAAAGTCATTGAAATGTAGTTTTTGAAACTGTTTCCATTTCTTCAGCGCGCGATAACGGCTAGGATTGGTCCCACAGTACCAAATGACTTATTTATCTTAATTTTTAATAAAGCGTTACCACAGAGCCCTGTGTAATCGGTGAGTTCCAGCAAGCTTGTCAAATTAAGAAGAATGGTATTTCTTGGTGTCCAATTGTCTCACTTATAACATTTATAAGGTCAAAGTTCAAAATCAGTTCAATTAAGTCGCACAGTTAAACGTTTCCCAGTTAAAAGCGATGCAACCTAGTAATATCCGAATACTTTCGCTAAATACATGTTGGTACGAATATGTGACGCAACCGTTGTAACTCAAACGGAATTATACCGCCAAGAAATCAATGAAATGTAGTTTTTGAGAATGTCTTTATTTCTTCATCGCGTGCTAACGGCCAGGATTGGTCCCTCAGTAAGAAAATCTTATTTATCTAAATATTTAAATAAAGCGCTACCGCAGAGCCTAATGTAACCGCTGAATTCCAGCAATCATGTCAAATTCAGAAGAATTTTATTCCTTGGAGACCAATTGGCGCATTAATCACATTTATAAGGTCACAGTCCAGAATCAGTTGAAATAATTCCCACAGTCAATCGTTTCACTGTTGAAAGCGATACAACTTAGTAATATCGGAAAAAAATCACTAAATACTTGTTGGTACGAATGTGTGACGCAACCGTTGTAACTCAAACGGATTGACACCGTTAGAAAATCAATGAAATTTAGTTTTAGACTAAATTTAGTTAGAAAATCAAAGATATTTAGTTTTAGAAACTGTCTCCATTTCTTCAGCGCGCGATAACGGCTAGGATTGGTCCCGCAGTAAAAAATGACTTATTTATCTTAATTTTTAAATAAAGCCTTACCACAGCGCCCAGTGTAATCGCTGCGTTCCAGCAATCATGTCAAATTAAGAAGAATATCATTTCTTGTAGTTAAAATGACTCATGTATCATATTTATAAGGTCAAAGTCCAAAATCAGTTCAATTAAGTCCCACAGTCAATCGTTTCTCTGTTGAAAGCGATACAACTTAGTAATATCGGAAGAAAATCACTAAATACATGTTGGTACGATTATGTGACGCAACCGTTCTAACTCAAACGGATTGACACCGTTAGAAAGTCATTGAAATGTAGTTTTTGAAACTGTTTCCATTTCTTCAGCGCGCGATAACGGCTAGGATTGGTCCCACAGTACCAAATGACTTATTTATCTTAATTTTTAATAAAGCGTTACCACAGAGCCCTGTGCAATCGGTGAGTTCCAGCAATCTTGTCAAATTAAGAAGAATGGTATTTCTTGGTGTCCAATTGTCTCACTTATAACATTTATAAGGTCAAAGTTCAAAATCAGTTCAATTAAGTCGCACAGTTAAACGTTTCCCAGTTAAAAGCGATGCAACCTAGTAATATCCGAATACTTTCGCTAAATACATGTTGGTACGAATATGTGACGCAACCGTTGTAACTCAAACGGAATTATACCGCCAAGAAATCAATGAAATGTAGTTTTTGAGAATGTCTTTATTTCTTCATCGCGTGCTAACGGCCAGGATTGGTCCCTCAGTAAGAAAATCTTATTTATCTAAATATTTAAATAAAGCGCTACCGCAGAGCCTAATGTAACCGCTGAATTCCAGCAATCATGTCAAATTCAGAAGAATTTTATTCCTTGGAGACCAATTGGCGCATTAATCACATTTATAAGGTCACAGTCCAGAATCAGTTGAAATAATTCCCACGGTCAATCGTTTCACTGTTAAAAGCGATACAACTTATTAATATCAGAAGGAAATCACTAAATACATGTTGGTACGAATATGTGACGCAACCATTGTAACTCAAACGGATTGACACCGTTAGAAAGTCAATGAAATGAAGTTTTTGAAACTGTCTCTATATCTTCAGGGCGCGCTAACGGCTAGGATTGGTCCCACAGTAAAAATGACTTATTTATCTAAATTTTTAAATGAATCGCTACCACAGGGTCCAGTGTAATCGCTGAGTTCCGGCAATCATGTCAAATTAAGAAGAATATCATTTCTTGTAGTCAAAATGACTCATTTCACACATTGATAAGGTCAAAGTCCAAAATTAGTTTAATTAAGTCCCACAGTCAATCGTTTCACTGTTGAAAGCGATACAACTTAGTAATATCGGAAAAAAATCACTAAATACTTGTTGGTACGAATGTGTGACGCAACCGTTGTAACTCAAACGGATTGACACCGTTAGAAAATCAATGAAATTTAGTTTTAGACTAAATTTAGTTAGAAAATCAAAGATATTTAGTTTTAGAAACTGTCTCCATTTCTTCAGCGCGCGATAACGGCTAGGATTGGTCCCGCAGTAAAAAATGACTTATTTATCTTAATTTTTAAATAAAGCCTTACCACAGCGCCCAGTGTAATCGCTGCGTTCCAGCAATCATGTCAAATTAAGAAGAATATCATTTCTAATAGTTAAAATGACTCATGTATCATATTTATAAGGTCAAAGTCCAAAATCAGTTCAATTAAGTCCCACAGTCAATCGTTTCTCTGTTGAAAGCGATACAACTTAGTAATATCGGAAGAAAATCACTAAATACATGTTGGTACGATTATGTGACGCAACCGTTCTAACTCAAACGGATTGACACCGTTAGAAAGTCATTGAAATGTAGTTTTTGAAACTGTTTCCATTTCTTCAGCGCGCGATAACGGCTAGGATTGGTCCCACAGTACCAAATGACTTATTTATCTTAATTTTTAATAAAGCGTTACCACAGAGCCCTGTGTAATCGGTGAGTTCCAGCAAGCTTGTCAAATTAAGAAGAATGGTATTTCTTGGTGTCCAATTGTCTCACTTATAACATTTATAAGGTCAAAGTTCAAAATCAGTTCAATTAAGTCGCACAGTTAAACGTTTCCCAGTTAAAAGCGATGCAACCTAGTAATATCCGAATACTTTCGCTAAATACATGTTGGTACGAATATGTGACGCAACCGTTGTAACTCAAACGGAATTATACCGCCAAGAAATCAATGAAATGTAGTTTTTGAGAATGTCTTTATTTCTTCATCGCGTGCTAACGGCCAGGATTGGTCCCTCAGTAAGAAAATCTTATTTATCTAAATATTTAAATAAAGCGCTACCGCAGAGCCTAATGTAACCGCTGAATTCCAGCAATCATGTCAAATTCAGAAGAATTTTATTCCTTGGAGACCAATTGGCGCATTAATCACATTTATAAGGTCACAGTCCAGAATCAGTTGAAATAATTCCCACAGTCAATCGTTTCACTGTTGAAAGCGATACAACTTAGTAATATCGGAAAAAAATCACTAAATACTTGTTGGTACGAATGTGTGACGCAACCGTTGTAACTCAAACGGATTGACACCGTTAGAAAATCAATGAAATTTAGTTTTAGACTAAATTTAGTTAGAAAATCAAAGATATTTAGTTTTAGAAACTGTCTCCATTTCTTCAGCGCGCGATAACGGCTAGGATTGGTCCCGCAGTAAAAAATGACTTATTTATCTTAATTTTTAAATAAAGCCTTACCACAGCGCCCAGTGTAATCGCTGCGTTCCAGCAATCATGTCAAATTAAGAAGAATATCATTTCTTGTAGTTAAAATGACTCATGTATCATATTTATAAGGTCAAAGTCCAAAATCAGTTCAATTAAGTCCCACAGTCAATCGTTTCTCTGTTGAAAGCGATACAACTTAGTAATATCGGAAGAAAATCACTAAATACATGTTGGTACGATTATGTGACGCAACCGTTCTAACTCAAACGGATTGACACCGTTAGAAAGTCATTGAAATGTAGTTTTTGAAACTGTTTCCATTTCTTCAGCGCGCGATAACGGCTAGGATTGGTCCCACAGTACCAAATGACTTATTTATCTTAATTTTTAATAAAGCGTTACCACAGAGCCCTGTGCAATCGGTGAGTTCCAGCAATCTTGTCAAATTAAGAAGAATGGTATTTCTTGGTGTCCAATTGTCTCATTTATAACATTTATAAGGTCAAAGTTCAAAATCAGTTCAATTAAGTCGCACAGTTAAACGTTTCCCAGTTAAAAGCGATGCAACCTAGTAATATCCGAATACTTTCGCTAAATACATGTTGGTACGAATATGTGACGCAACCGTTGTAACTCAAACGGAATTATACCGCCAAGAAATCAATGAAATGTAGTTTTTGAGAATGTCTTTATTTCTTCATCGCGTGCTAACGACCAGGATTGGTCCCTCAGTAAGAAAATCTTATTTATCTAAATATTTAAATAAAGCGCTACCGCAGAGCCTAATGTAACCGCTGAATTCCAGCAATCATGTCAAATTCAGAAGAATTTTATTCCTTGGAGACCAATTGGCGCATTAATCACATTTATAAGGTCACAGTCCAGAATCAGTTGAAATAATTCCCACGGTCAATCGTTTCACTGTTAAAAGCGATACAACTTATTAATATCAGAAGGAAATCACTAAATACATGTTGGTACGAATATGTGACGCAACCATTGTAACTCAAACGGATTGACACCGTTAGAAAGTCAATGAAATGTTGTTTTTGAAACTGTCTCTATTTCTTCCGCGCGATAACGGCTAGGATTGTTTCCACAGTACTAAATGACTTGCTTATCTTAACTTTTAAACAAAGCGCTACCACAGCGCATAGTGTATTCGCTGAGTTCCAGCAATCATGTCAAATTAAGAAGAATGTTATTTTTTGGCGTCCAATTGTCTCACTTATAACATTTATAAGGTCAAAGTCTAAAATCAGTTCATTTAAGTCGCACAGTCAAACGTTTCACAGTTAAAAGCGATGCAACCTAGTAATATCCGAATACTTTCGCTAAATACATGTTGGTACGAATATGTGACGCAACCGTTGTATCTCAAACGGAATTATACCGCCAAGAAATCAATGAAATGTAGTTTTTGAGAATGTCTTTATTTCTTCAGCGCGTGCTAACGGCCAGGATTGGTCCCACAGTAAAAACCCTTATTTATCTAAAGTTTTAACTAAAGTGCTACCACAGGGTCCAGTGTAATTGCTGAGTTCCGGCAATCATGTCAAATTAAGAAGAATGTTCTTTCTTGGAGTCCAATTGTCTCATTTATCACACTTATGAGGTCACAGTCCTGAATCAGTTCAAATAATTCCCACGGTCAATCGTTTCACTGTTAGAAGCGATGCAACCTAGTAATAACAGAAAAACATCGTTAATACATGTTGGTACGAATATGTGACTCAACCGTTGTAACTCAAACGGATTGACACCGTTAGAATTTCAATGAAATGTACTTTTTGAAGCTGTCTCTATTTCTTCAGCGTGAACTAACGGCTAGGATTGGTCCCACAGTAAAAAATGACTTATTTATCCAAATTTTTAAAAAAAGGCTACCCAGAGCCTAATGTAATCGCTGAATTCCAGCAATCATGTCAAATTAAGAAGAATGTTATTCCTTAGAGACCTTTTGCCTCAATTATCACATTTATAAGGTCACAGTCCTGAATCAGTTCAAGTAATTCCCACAGTCAATCGTTTCACTGTTAAAAGCGATATAACTTAGGAATATCCGAAGAAAATCACTAAATACATTTTGGTACGAATATGTGACGCAACTATTGTAACTCAAACGGATTGACACCGTTAGAAAGTCAATGAAATGTGGTTTTTGAAACTGTCTCTATTTCTTCGGCGCGCGATAACGGCTAGGATTGGCCCCACAGTAAAAAAAGACTTATTTATCTTAATTTTAAATAAAGTGCTACCACAGCGCCCAGTGTAATCGCTGAGTTCCAGCAATCATGTCAAATTAAGAAGAATGTTATTTCTTGGAGTCTATTTGTCTCACTTATTACATTTATAAGGTCAAAGTCCAAAATCAGTTCAATTAAGTCGCACAGTCAAACGTTTCACAGTTAAAAGCGATGCAACCTAGTAATATCCGAATACTTTCGCTAAATACATGTTGATACGAATATGTGACGCAACCGTTGTAACTCAAACGGAATTATACCGCCAAGAAATCAATGAAATGTAGTTTTTGTGAATGTCTTTATTTCTTCAGCGCGTGCTAACGGCCAGGATTGGTCCCACAGTAAGAAAATCTTATTTATCTAAATTTTTAAATAAAGCGCTTCCGCAGAGCCAAATGTAACCGCTGAATTCAAGCAATCATGTCAAATTAAGAAGAATGTTATTCCTTGGAGACCAATTGGCGCATTAATCACATTTATAAGGTCACAGTCCAGAATCAGTTGAATTAATTCCCACGGTCAATCGTTTCACTGTTAAAATCGATACAACTTAGTAATATCGGAAGGAAATCACTAAATACATGTTGGTACGAATATGTAACCCAACCGTTGTAACTCAAAGGGATTGACACCGTTAGAAAGTCAATGAAATGTAGTTTTTGAAACTGTCTCTACTTCTTCAGCGCGCGATAACGGCTAGGATTGTTTCCACAGTAATAAATGACTTATTTTTCTTAACTTTTAAACAAAGCGCTACCACAGCGCCTAGTGTAATTGCTGAGTTCCAGCAATCATGTCAAATTAAGAAGATTATCATTTCTTGTTGTCAAAATGACTCATTTATCACATTTATAAGGTCAAAGTCCAAAATCAGTTCAATTAAGTCCCACAGTCAATCGTTTCACTGTTGAAAGCGATACAACTTAGTAATATCGGAAAAAAATCACTAAATACATGTTGGTACGAATGTGTGACGCAACCGTTGTAACTCAAACGGATTGACACCGTTAGAAAATCAATGAAATTTAGTTTTAGAAACTGTCTCTATTTCATCAGCGCGCGATAACGGCTAGGATTGGTCCCAGAGAAAAAAATGACTTATTTATCTTAGTTTTTAAATAAAGCCTTACCACAGCGCCCAGTGTAATCGCTGAGTTCCAGCAATCATGTCAAATTAAGAAGAATATCATTTCTTGTAGTCAAAATGACTCATTTATCACATTTATAAGGTCAAATCCAAAATCAGTTCAATTAAGTCGCACAGTCAAACGTTTCACAGTTAAAAGCGATGCAACCTAGTAATATCCGAATACTTTCGCTAAATACATGTTGGTACGAATATGTGACGGAACCGTTGTAACTCAAACGGAATTATACCGCCAAGAAATCAATGAAATGTAGTTTTTGAGAATGTCTTTATTTCTTCAGCGCATGGTAACGGCCAGCATTGGTCCCACAGTAAGAAAATCTTTCTTATCTAAATTTTTAAATAAAGTGCTACCGCAGAGCCTAATGTAACCGCTGAATTCCAGCAATCATGTCAAATTAAGAAGAATGTTATTCCTTGGAGACCAATTGGCGCATTAATCACATTTATAAGGTCAAAGTCCAAAATCAGTTCAATGAAGTCCCACAGTCAATCGTTTCACTGTTGAAAGCGATACAACTTAGTAATATCGGAAGAAAATCAGTAAATACATGTTGGTACGATTATGTGACGCAAGCGTTGTAACTTAAACGGATTGACACCGTTAGAAAGTCAATGAAATGTACTATTTGAAGCTGTCTCTATTTCTTCAGCGCGAACTAACGGCTAGGATTGGTCCCACAGTAAAAAATGACTTATTTATCTAAATTTTTAAAAAAGGGCTACCACAGAGCCTAATGTAATCGCTGAATTCCAGCAATCATGTCAAATTAAGAAGAATGTTATTCCTTGGAAACCTATTGCCTCATTTATCACATTTATAAGGTCACAGTCCTGAATCAGTTCAAATAATTCCCACAGTCAATCGTTTCACTGTTAAAAGCGATACAACTTAGTATTATCCGAAGAAAATCACTAAATACATTTTGGTACGAATATGTGACGCAACTGTTGTAACTCAAACGGATTGACACCGTTAGAAAGTCAATGAAATGTGGTTTTTGAAACTGTCTCTATTTCTTCAGCGCGCGATAACGGCTAGGATTGGTCTCACAGTTAAAAAAGACTTATTTATCTTAATTTTTAAATAAAGCACTACCACAGCGCCCAGTGTAATCTCTGAGTTTCAGCAATCATGTCAAATTAAGAAGAATGTTATTTCTTGGCGTCCAATTGTCTCACCTATAACATTTATAGGGTCAAAGTCCAAAATCAGTTCATTTAAGTCGCACAATCAAACGTTTCACAGTTAAAAGCGATGCAACCTGGTAATATCCGAATACTTTCGCTAAATACATGTTGGTACGAATATGTGACGCAACCGTTGTAACTCAAACGGAATTTTACCGCCAAGAAATCAATAAAATGTAGTTTTTGAGAATGTCTTTATTTCTTCATCGCGTGCTAACGGCCAGGATTGGTCCCTCAGTAAGAAAATCTTATTTATCTAAATATTTAAATAAAGCGCTACCGCAGAGCCTAATGTAACCGCTGAATTCCAGCAATCATGTCAAATTCAGAAGAATGTTATTCCTTGGAGACCAATTGGCGCATTAATCACATTTATAAGGTCACAGTCCAGAATCAGTTGAAATAATTCCCACGGTCAATCGTTTCACTGTTAAAAGCGATACAACTTATTAATATCAGAAGGAAATCACTAAATACATGTTGGTACGAATATGTGACGCAACCATTGTAACTCAAACGGATTGACACCGTTAGAAAGTCAATGAAATGTTGTTTTTGAAACTGTCTCTATTTCTTCCGCGCGATAACGGCTAGGATTGTTTCCACAGTACTAAATGACTTGCTTATCTTAACTTTTAAACAAAGCGCTACCACAGCGCATAGTGTATTCGCTGAGTTCCAGCAATCATGTCAAATTAAGAAGAATGTTATTTTTTGGCGTCCAATTGTCTCACTTATAACATTTATAAGGTCAAAGTCTAAAATCAGTTCATTTAAGTCGCACAGTCAAACGTTTCACAGTTAAAAGCGATGCAACCTAGTAATATCCGAATACTTTCGCTAAATACATGTTGGTACGAATATGTGACGCAACCGTTGTATCTCAAACGGAATTATACCGCCAAGAAATCAATGAAATGTAGTTTTTGAGAATGTCTTTATTTCTTCAGCGCGTGCTAACGGCCAGGATTGGTCCCACAGTAAAAACACTTATTTATCTAAAGTTTTAACTAAAGTGCTACCACAGGGTCCAGTGTAATTGCTGAGTTCCGGCAATCATGTCAAATTAAGAAGAATGTTCTTTCTTGGAGTCCAATTGTCTCATTTATCACACTTATGAGGTCACAGTCCTGAATCAGTTCAAATAATTCCCACAGTCAATCGTTTCACTGTTAGAAGCGATGCAACCTAGTAATAACAGAAAAACATCGTTAATACATGTTGGTACGAATATGTGACTCAACCGTTGTAACTCAAACGGATTGACACCGTTAGAATTTCAATGAAATGTACTTTTTGAAGCTGTCTCTATTTCTTCAGCGCGAACTAACGGCTAGGATTGGTCCCACAGTAAAAAATGACTTATTTATCTAAATTTTTAAAAAAAGGCTACCCAGAGCCTAATGTAATCGCTGAATTCCAGCAATCATGTCAAATTAAGAAGAATGTTATTCCTTAGAGACCTTTTGCCTCAATTATCACATTTATAAGGTCACAGTCCTGAATCAGTTCAAGTAATTCCCACAGTCAATCGTTTCACTGTTAAAAGCGATATCACTTAGGAATATCCGAAGAAAATCACTAAATACATTTTGGTACGAATATGTGACGCAACTATTGTAACTC
Organism: Hydractinia symbiolongicarpus; assembly: GCF_029227915.1. NCBI lineage: Eukaryota > Metazoa > Cnidaria > Hydrozoa > Anthoathecata > Hydractiniidae > Hydractinia > Hydractinia symbiolongicarpus. The sequence goes on along the minus strand of NC_079877.1, from coordinate 7,249,507 downwards.
AAACGGATTGACACCGTTAGAAAGTCAATGAAATGTGGTTTTTGAAACTGTCTCTATTTCTTCGGCGCGCGATAACGGCTAGGATTGGCCCCACAGTAAAAAAAGACTTATTTATCTTAATTTTAAATAAAGTGCTACCACAGCGCCCAGTGTAATCGCTGAGTTCCAGCAATCATGTCAAATTAAGAAGAATGTTATTTCTTGGAGTCTAATTGTCTCACTTATTACATTTATAAGGTCAAAGTCCGAAATCAGTTCAATTAAGTCGCACAGTCAAACGTTTCACAGTTAAAAGCGATGCAACCTAGTAATATCCGAATACTTTCACTAAATACATGTTGATACGAATATGTGACGCAACCGTTGTAACTCAAACGGAATTATACCGCCAAGAAATCAATGAAATGTAGTTTTTGTGAATGTCTTTATTTCTTCAGCGCGTGCTAACGGCCAGGATTGGTCCCACAGTAAGAAAATCTTATTTATCTAAATTTTTAAATAAAGCGCTTCCGCAGAGCCAAATGTAACCGCTGAATTCAAGCAATCATGTCAAATTAAGAAGAATGTTATTCCTTGGAGACCAATTGGCGCATTAATCACATTTATAAGGTCACAGTCCAGAATCAGTTGAATTAATTCCCACGGTCAATCGTTTCACTGTTAAAATCGATACAACTTAGTAATATCGGAAGGAAATCACTAAATACATGTTGGTACGAATATGTAACCCAACCGTTGTAACTCAAAGGGATTGACACCGTTAGAAAGTCAATGAAATGTAGTTTTTGAAACTGTCTCTACTTCTTCAGCGCGCGATAACGGCTAGGATTGTTTCCACAGTAATAAATGACTTATTTTTCTTAACTTTTAAACAAAGCGCTACCACAGCGCCTAGTGTAATTGCTGAGTTCCAGCAATCATGTCAAATTAAGAAGATTATCATTTCTTGTTGTCAAAATGACTAATTTATCACATTTATAAGGTCAAAGTCCAAAATCAGTTCAATTAAGTCCCACAGTCAATCGTTTCACTGTTGAAAGCGATACAACTTAGTAATATCGGAAAAAAATCACTAAATACATGTTGGTACGAATGTGTGACGCAACCGTTGTAACTCAAACGGATTGACACCGTTAGAAAATCAATGAAATTTAGTTTTAGAAACTGTCTCTATTTCTTCAGCGCGCGATAACCGCTAGGATTGGTCCCAGAGAAAAAATGACTTATTTATCTTAGTTTTTAAATAAAGCCTTACCACAGCGCCCAGTGTAATCGCTGAGTTCCAGCAATCATGTCAAATTAAGAAGAATATCATTTCTTGTAGTCAAAATGACTCATTTATCACATTTATAAGGTCAAATCCAAAATCAGTTCAATTAAGTCGCACAGTCAAACGTTTCACAGTTAAAAGCGATGCAACCTAGTAATATCCGAATACTTTCGCTAAATACATGTTGGTACGAATATGTGACGCAACCGTTGTAACTCAAACGGAATTATACCGCCAAGAAATCAATGAAATGTAGTTTTTGAGAATGTCTTTATTTCTTCAGCGCATGGTAACGGCCAGCATTGGTCCCACAGTAAGAAAATCTTTCTTATCTAAATTTTTAAATAAAGTGCTACCGCAGAGCCTAATGTAACCGCTGAATTCCAGCAATCATGTCAAATTAAGAAGAATGTTATTCCTTGGAGACCAATTGGCGCATTAATCACATTTATAAGGTCAAAGTCCAAAATCAGTTCAATGAAGTCCCACAGTCAATCGTTTCACTGTTGAAAGCGATACAACTTAGTAATATCGGAAGAAAATCAGTAAATACATGTTGGTACGATTATGTGACGCAAGCGTTGTAACTTAAACGGATTGACACCGTTAGAAAGTCAATGAAATGTACTATTTGAAGCTGTCTCTATTTCTTCAGCGCGAACTAACGGCTAGGATTGGTCCCACAGTAAAAAATGACTTATTTATCTAAATTTTTAAAAAAGGGCTACCACAGAGCCTAATGTAATCGCTGAATTCCAGCAATCATGTCAAATTAAGAAGAATGTTATTCCTTGGAAACCTATTGCCTCATTTATCACATTTATAAGGTCACAGTCCTGAATCAGTTCAAATAATTCCCACAGTCAATCGTTTCACTGTTAAAAGCGATACAACTTAGTATTATCCGAAGAAAATCACTAAATACATTTTGGTACGAATATGTGACGCAACTGTTGTAACTCAAACGGATTGACACCGTTAGAAAGTCAATGAAATGTGGTTTTTGAAACTGTCTCTATTTCTTCAGCGCGCGATAACGGCTAGGATTGGTCTCACAGTAAAAAAAGACTTATTTATCTTAATTTTTAAATAAAGCACTACCACAGCGCCCCGTGTAATCTCTGAGTTTCAGCAATCATGTCAAATTAAGAAGAATGTTATTTCTTGGCGTCCAATTGTCTCACCTATAACATTTATAGGGTCAAAGTCCAAAATCAGTTCATTTAAGTCGCACAATCAAACGTTTCACAGTTAAAAGCGATGCAACCTGGTAATATCCGAATACTTTCGCTAAATACATGTTGGTACGAATATGTGACGCAACCGTTGTAACTCAAACGGAATTTTACCGCCAAGAAATCAATAAAATGTAGTTTTTGAGAATATCTTTATTTCTTCAGCGCGTGCTAACGGCTAGGATTGGTCCCACAGTAAAAAATGACTTATTTATCTTAATTTTTAAATAAAGCGTTACCACAGCGCCCAGTGTAATCAGTGAGTTCCATCAATCATGTCAAATTAAGGAGAATGTTATTTCTTCTAGTCAAAATGGCTCAATGATTACATTTATAAGGTCAAAGTCCAAAATCAGTTCAATTAAGTCCCACAGTCAATCGTTTCTCTGTTGAAAGCGATGCAACTTAGTAATATCGGAAAAAAATCACTAAATACATGTTGGTACGAATGTGTGACGCAACCGTTGTAAGTCAAACGGATTGACACCGTTAGAAAGTCTATGAAATGTAGTTTTTCAAACTGTCTCTATTTCTTCGGCGCGCGATAATGTCTAGGATTGGTCCCACAGTAAAAAATGACTTATTTATCTTAATTTTTAAATATAGCGTTACCACAGCGCCCAGTGTAAGCGGTGAGTTCCATCAATCATGTCAAATTAAGGAGAATGTTATTTCTTCTATTCAAAATGGCTCAATTATTACATTTATAAGGTCAAAGTCCAAAATCAGTTCAATTAAGTCCCACAGTCAATCGTTTCTCTGTTGAAAGCGCTACAACTTAGTAATATCGGAAGAAAATCACTAAATACATGTTGGTACGATTATGTGACGCAACCGTTCTAACTCAAACGGGTTGACACCGTTAGAAAGTCAACGAAATGGAGTTTTTGAAACTGTCTCTATATCTTCAGCGCGCGCTAACGGCTAGGATTGGTCCCACAGTAAAAATGACTTATTTATCTAAATTTTTAAATGAATCGCTACCACAGGGTCCAGTGTAATCGCTGAGTTCCGGCAATCATGTCAAATTAGGAAGAATATCATTTGTTGTAGTCAAAATGACTCATTTATTACATTTATAAGGTCAAAGTCCAAAATCAGTTCAATTACGTCCCACAGTCAATCGTTTCACTGTTGAAAGCGATACAACTTAGTATGATCGGAAAAAAATCACTAAATACATGTTGGTACGAATGTGTGACGCAACCGTTGTAACTCAAACAGATTGACACCGTTAGAAAATCAATGAAATTAAGTTTTAGAAACTGTCTCTATTTCTTCAGCGCGCGATAACGGCTAGGATTGGTCCCACAATAAAAATTGACTTATTTATCTTAATTTTTAAATAAAGCCTTACCACAGCGCCCAGTGTAATCGCTGAGTTCCAGCAATCATGTCAAATTAAGAAGAATATCATTTCTTGCAGTCAAAATGACTCACCTATCACATTTATAAGGTCAAAGTCCAAAATCAGTTCAATTAAGTCCCACAGTCAATTGTTTCACTGTTGAAAGCGATACAACTTAGTAATATCGGAAAAAAATCACTAAATACATGTTGGTACGAATGTGTGACGCAACCGTTGTAACTCAAACGGATTGACACCGTTAGAAAGTCTATGAAATGTAGTTTTTCAAACTTTCTCTATTTCTTCGGCGCGCGATAACGGCTAGGATTGGTCCCACAGTACAAAATGACTTATTTATCTTAATTTTTAAATAAAGCGTTACCACAGCGCCCAGTGTAAGCGGTGAGTTCCATCAATCATGTCAAATTAAGGAGAATGTTATTTCTTCTATTCAAAATGGCTCAATTATTACATTTATAAGGTCAAAGTCCAAAATCTGTTCAATTAAGTCCCACAGTCAATCGTTTCTCTGTTGAAAGCGCTACAACTTAGTAATATCGGAAGAAAATCACTAAATACATGTTGGTACGATTATGTGACTCAACCGTTCTAACTCAAACGGATTGACACCGTTAGAAAGTCAACGAAATGGAGTTTTTGAAACTGTCTCTATATCTTCAGCGCGCGCTAACGGCTAGGATTGGTCCCACAGTAAAAATGACTTATTTATCTAAATTTTTAAATGAATTGCTACCACAGGGTCCAGTGTAATCGCTGAGTTCCGGCAATCATGTCAAATTAAGAAGAATATCATTTCTTGTAGTCAAAATGACTCATTTATCACATTTATAAGGTCAAAGTCCAAAATCAGTTCAATTAAGTCCCACAGTCAATCGTTTCACTGTTGAAAGCGATACAACCTAGTAACATCCGAATATTATCACTAAATACTTGTTGGTACGAATATGTGACGCAACCGTTGTAACTCAAACGGATTTATACCGTCAGAAAGTCAATGAAATGTAGTCTTTGAAACTGTTCTTATTTATTCAGCGCGTGCTAAGGGCTAGGATTGGTCCCACAGTACAAAATGACTTATTTATCTAAATTTTTAAATAAAGCGTTACCACAGCGCCCAGTGTAATCGGTGAGTTCCATCAACCATGTCAAACTAAGAAGAATGTCATTTCTTGTAGTTAAAATGACTCATTTATCACATTTATAAGGTCAAAGTCTAAAATCAGTTCAACTAAGTCCCACAGTCAATCGTTTCACTGTTGAAAGCGATACAACTTAGTATTATCGAAAGGAAATCACTAAATACATGTTGGTACGATTATGTGACGCAACCGTTCTAACTCAAACGGATTGACACCATTAGAAAGTCAATGAAATGGAGTTTTTGAAACTGTCTCTATATCTTCAGCGCGCGCTAACGGCTAGGATTGGTCCCACAGTAAAAATGACTTATTTATCTAAATTTTTAAATGAATCGCTACCACAGGGTCCAGTGTAATCGCTGAGTTCCGGCAATCATGTCAAATTAAGAAGAATATCATTTCTTGTAGTCAAAATGACTCATTTATCACATTTATAAGGTCAAAGTCCAAAATCAGTTTAATTAAGTTCCACAGTCAATCGTTTCACTGTTGAAAGCGATACAACTTAGTAATATCGGAAAAAAATCACTAAATACTTGTTGGTACGAATGTGTGACGCAACCGTTGTAACTCAAACGGATTGACACCGTTAGAAAATCAATGAAATTTAGTTTTAGAAACTGTCTCTATTTCTTCAGCGCGCGATAACGGCTAGGTCTGGTCCCACAGTAAAAATTGACTTATTTATCTTAATTTTTAAATAAAGCTTTACCACAGCACCCAGTGTAATCGCTGAGTTCCAGCAATCATGTCAAATTAAGAAAAATGGTATTTCTTGGTGTCCAATTGTCTCACTTATAACATTTATAAGGTCAAAGTTCAAAATCAGTTCAATTAAGTCGCACAGTCAAACGTTTCACAGTTAAAAGCGATGCAACCTAGTAATATCCGAATACTTTCGCTAAATACATGTTGGTACGAATATGTGACGCAACCGTTGTAACTCAAACGGAATTATACCGCCAAGAAATCAATGAAATGTAGTTTTTGAGAATGTCTTTATTTCTTCAGCGCATGGTAACGGCCAGGATTGATCCCACAGTAAGAAAATCTTAATTATCTAAATTTTTAAATAAAGCGCTACCGCAGAGCCTAATGTAACCGCTGAATTCCAGCAATCATGTCAAATTAAGAAGAATGTTATTCCTTGGAGACCAATTGGCGCATTAATCACATTTATAAGGTCACAGTCCAGAAGCAGTTGAATTAATTCCCACGGTCAATCGTTTCAATGTTGAAAGCGATACAACTTAGTAATATCGGAAGAAAATCACTAAATACATGTTGGTACGATTATGTGACGCAACCGTTGTAAGTCAAACGGATTGACACCGTTAGAAAGTCAATGAAATGTATTTTTTGAAACTGTCTCTATTTCTTCAACGCGCGATAACGGCTAGGATTGGTCCCACAGTACAAAATGACTTATTTATCTTAATTTTTAAATAAAGCGTTACCACAGCGCCCGGTGTAATCAGTGAGTTTCATCAATCATGTCAAATTAAGGAGAATGTTATTTCTTCTAGTCAAAATGGCTCATTTATTACATTTATAAGGTCAAAGTCCAAAATCAGTTCAATTAAGTCCCACAGTCAATCGTTTCACTGTTGAAAGCGATACAACTTAGTAATATCGGAAGAAAATCACTAAATACATGTTGGTACGATTATGTGACGCAACCGTTGTAAGTCAAACGGATTGACACCGTTAGAAAGTCAATGAAATGTATTTTTTGAAACTGTCTCTATTTCTTCAACGCGCGATAACGGCTAGGATTGGTCCCACAGTACAAAATGACTTATTTATCTTAATTTTTAAATAAAGCGTTACCACAGCGCCCGGTGTAATCGGTGAGTTTCATCAATCATGTCAAATTAAGGAGAATGTTATTTCTTCTAGTCAAAATGGCTCATTTATTACATTTATAAGGTCAAAGTCCAAAATCAGTTCAATTAAGTCCCACAGTCAATCGTTTCACTGTTGAAAGCGATACAACTTAGTAATATCGGAAGAAAATCACTAAATACATGTTGGTGTGATTATGTGACGCAACCGTTGTAAGTCAAACGGATTGACACCGTTAGAAAGTCAATGAAATGTAGTTTTTGAAACTGTCTCTACTTCTTCAGCGCGCGATAACGGCTAGGATTGGTCCCACAGTACAAAATGACTTATTTATCTTAATTTTTAAATAAACCGTTACCACAGCGCCCAGTGTAATCGCTGAGTTCCAGCAATCATGTCAAATTAAGGAGAATGTTATTTCTTCTAGTCAAAATGGCTCATTTATTACATTTATAAGGTCACAGTCCAGAATCAGTTGAATTAATTCCCACGGTCAATCGTTTCACTGTTAAAAGCGATACAACTTAGTAATATCGGAAGGAAATCACTAAATACATGTTGGTACGAATATGTGACGTAACCGTTGTAACTCAAACGGATTGACACCGTTAGAAAGTCAATGAAATGTAGTTTTTGAAACTGTCTCTATTTCTTCGGTGTGCGATAACGGCTAGGATTGTTTCCACAGTAATAAATGACTTATTTATCTAAATTTTTGAATGAATCGCTACCACAGGGTCCAGTGTAACCACTGAGTTTCAGCAATCATGTCAAATTAAGAAGTATGGTATTTCTTGGTATCCAATTGTCTCACTTATAACATTTATAAGGTCAAAGTTCAAAATCAGTTCAATTAAGTCGCACAGTCAAACGTTCACAGTTAAAAGCGATGCAACCTAGTAATATCCGAATACTTTCGCTAAATACATGTTGGTACGAATATGTGACGCAACCGTTGTAACTCAAACGGAATTATACCGCCAAGAAATCAATGAAATGTAGTTTTTGAGAATTTCTTTATTTCTTCAGCGCATGGTAACGGCCAGGATTGTTCCCACAGTAAGAAAATCTTATTTATCTAAATTTTTAAATAAAGCGCTACCGCAGAGCCTAATGTAACCGCTGAATTCCAGCAATCATGTCAAATTAAGAAGAATGTTATTCCTTGGAGACCAATTGGCGCATTAATCACATTTATAAGGTCACAGTCCAGAATCATTGAATTAATTCCCACGGTCAATCGTTTCACTGTTAAAAGCGATACAACTTAGTAATATCGGAAGGAAATCACTAAATACATGTTGGTACGAATATGTGACGCAACCGTTGTAACTCAAACGGATTGACACCGTTAGAAAGTCAATGAAATGTAGTTTTTGAAACTGTCTCTATATCTTCAGCGCGCGCTAACGGCTAGGATTGGTCCCACAGTACAAATGACTTATTTATCTAAATTTTTGAATGAATCGCTACCACAGGGTCCAGTGTAATCGCTGAGTTCCAGCAATCATGTCAAATTAAGAAGAATGGTATTTCTTGGTGTACAATTGTCTCACTTATAACATTTATAAGGTCAAAGTTCAAAATCAGTTCAATTAAGTCGCACAGTCAAACGTTTCACAGTTAAAAGCGATGCAACCTAGTAATATCCGAATACTTTCGCTAAATACATGTTGGTACGAATATGTGACGCAACCGTTGTAACTCAAACGGAATTATACCGCCAAGAAATCAATGAAATGTAGTTTTTGAGAATGTCTTTATTTCTTCAGCGCATGGTAACGGCCAGGATTGTATCCACAGTAGTAAATGACTTATTTATCTTAACTCTTAAACGATGCGCTACCACAGCGCCCAGTGTAATCGCTGAGTTCCAGCAATCATGTCAAATTAAGAAGAATGTTATTTCTTTTAGTCAAAATGGCTCATTTATTACATTTATAAGGTCAAGGTCCAAAATCAGTTCAACTAAGTCCCACAGTCAATCGTTTCACTGTTGAAAGCGATACAACTTAGTAATATCGGAAGAAAATCAGTAAATACGTGTTGGTACGATTATGTGACGCAACCGTTGTAACTCAAACGGATTGACACCGTTAGAAAGTCAATGAAATGGAGTTTTTGAAACTGTCTCTATATCTTCAGCGCGCGCTAACGGCTAGGATTGATCCTACAGTAAAAATGACTTATTTATCTAAATTTTTAAATGAATCGCTACCACAGGGTCCAGTGTAATCGCTGAGTTCCGGCAATCATGTCAAACTAAGAAGAATATCATTTCTTGTAGTCAAAATGACTCATTTATCACATTTATAAGGTCAAAGTTCAAAATCAGTTCAATTAAGTCCCACAGTCAATCGTTTCACTGTTGAAAGCGATACAACTTAGTATTATCGGAAGGAAACCACTAAATACATGTTGGTACGATTATGTGACGCAACCGTTGTAACTCAAACGGATTGACACCGTTAGAAAGTCAATGAAATGGAGTTTTTGAAAGTGTCTCTATATCTTCAGCGCGCGCTAACGGCTAGGATTGGTTCCACAGTAAAAATGACTTATTTATCTAAATTTTTAAATTAATCGCTACCACAGGGTCAAGTGTAATCGCTGAGTTCCGGCAATCATGTCAAATTAAGAAGAATATCAATTCTTGTAGTCAAAATGACTCATTTATCACATTTATAAGGTCAAAGTTCAAAATCAGTTCAATTAAGTCCCACAGTCAATCGTTTCACTGTTGAAAGCGATACAACTTAGTATTATCGGAAGGAAACCACTAAATACATGTTGGTACGATTATGTGACGCAACCGTTGTAACTCAAACGGATTGACACCGTTAGAAAGTCAATGAAATGGAGTTTTTGAAAGTGTCTCTATATCTTCAGCGCGCGCTAACGGCTAGGATTGGTTCCACAGTAAAAATGACTTATTTATCTAAATTTTTAAATTAATCGCTACCACAGGGTCAAGTGTAATCGCTGAGTTCCGGCAATCATGTCAAATTAAGAAGAATATCAATTCTTGCAGTCAAAATGACTCATTTATCACATTTATAAGGTCAAAGTCCAAAATCAGTTCAATTAAGTCCCACAGTCAATCGTTTCACTGTTAAAAGCGATACAACTTAGTAATATCGGAAAAAAATCACTAAATACATGTTGGTACGAATGTGTGACGCAACCGTTGTAACTCAAACGGATTGACACCGTTAGAAAATCAATGAAATTTAGTTTTAGAAACTGTCTCTATTTCTTCAGCGCGCGATAACGGCTAGGATTGGTCCCACAATAAAAATTGACTTATTTATCTTAATTTTTAAATAAAGCCTTACCACAGCGCCCAGTGTAATCGCTGAGTTTTAGCAATCATGTCAAATTAAGAAGAATATCATTTCTTGTAGTCAAAATGACTCATTTATCACATTTATAACGTCAAAGTCCAAAATCAGTTTAATTAAGTCCCACAGTCAATCGTTTCACTGTTGAAAGCGATACAATTTAGTAATATCGGAAAAAATCACTAAATACATGTTGGTACGAATGTGTGACGCAAACGTTGTAACTCAAACGGATTGACACTTTAGAAAATCAATGAAATTTAGTTTTGGAAACTGTCTCTATTTCTTCAGCGCGCGATAACGGCTAGGATTGGCCCCACAGTACAAAATGACTTATTTATCTAAATTTTTAAATAAAGCGTTACCACAGCGCCCAGTGTAATCGGTGAGTTTCATCAATCATGTCAAATTAAGGAGAATGTTATTTCTTCTAGTCAAAACGGCTCATTTATTACATTTATAAGGTTAAAGTACAAAATCAGTTCAATTAAGTCCCACAGTCAATCGTTTCACTGTTGAAAGCGATACAACTTAGTAATATCGGAAGAAAATCACTAAATACATGTTGGTACGATTATGTGACGCAACCGTTGTAAGTCAAACGGATTGACACCGTTAGAAAGTCAATGAAATGTAGTTTTTGAAAGTGTCTCTATATCTTCAGCGCGCGCTAACGGCTAGGATTGGTCCCACAGTACAAAATGACTTATTTATCTTAATTTTTAAATAAACCGTTACCACAGCGCCCAGTGTATTCGGTGAGTTTCATCAATCATGTCAAATTAAGGAGAATGTTGTTTCTTCTAATCAAAATGGCTTATTTATTACATTTATAAGGTCAAAGTCCAAAATCAGTTCAATTAAGTCCCACAGTCAATCGTTTCACTGTTGAAAGCGATACAACTTAGTAATATCGGAAGAAAATCACTAAATACATGTTGGTACGATTATGTGACGCAACCGTTGTAAGTCAAACGGATTGACACCGTTAGAAAGTCAATGAAATGTAGTTTTTGAAACTGTCTCTATTTCTTCAGCGCGCGATAACGGCAAGGATTGGTCCCACAGTACAAAATGACTTATTTATCTTAATTTTTAAATAAACCGTTACCACAGCGCCCAGTGTAATTGGTGAGTTCCATCAATCATGTCAAATTAAGGAGAATGTTATTTCTTCTAGTCAAAATGGCTCATTTATTACATTTATAAGGTCAAAGTCCAAAATCAGATCAATTAAGTCCCACAATCAATCGTTTCTCTGTTGAAAGCGATACAACTTAGTAATATCGGAAGAAAATCATTAAATACATGTTGGTACGATTATGTGACGCAAACGTTCTAACTCAAACGGATTGACACCGTTAGAAAGTCAATGAAATGTAGTTTTTGAAACTGTCTCTATATCTTTAGCGCGCGCTAACGGCTAGGATTGGTCCCACAGTACAAATTGACTTATTTATCTTAATTTTTAAAGAAAGCGTTACCACAGCGCCCAGTGTAATCGGTGAGTTTCATCAATCATGTCAAATTAAGGAGAATGTCATTTCTTCTAGTAAAAATGGCTCATTTATTACATTTATAAGGTCAAAGTTCAAAATCAGTTCAATTAAGTCCCACAGTCAATCGTTTCGTTGTTGAAAGCGATACAACTTAGTAATATCGGAAGAAAATCACTAAATACATGTTGGTACGATGATGTGACGCAACCGTTGTAAGTCAAACGGATTGACACAGTTAGAAAGTCAATGAAATGTAGTTTTTGAAACTGTCTCTATTTCTTCAACGCGCGATAACGGCTAGGATTGTTCCCACAGTACAAAATGACTTAAATATCTTAATTTTTAAATAAAGCGTTACCACAGCGCCCAGTGTAATCGGTGAGTTTCATCAATCATGTCAAATTAAGGAGAATGTTATTTCTTCTAGTCAAAATGGCTCATTTATTACATTTATAAGGTCAAAGTCCAAAATCAGTTCAATTAAGTCCCACAGTCAATCGTTTCACTGTTGAAAGCGATACAACTTAGTAATATCGGAAGAAAATCACTAAATACATGTTGGTACGATTATGTGACGCAACCGTTGTAAGTCAAACGAATTGAAACCGTTAGAAAGTCAATGAAATGTAGTTTTTGAAACTGTCTCTATTTCTCCAGCGCGCGCTAACGGCTAGGATTGGTCCCACAGTAAAAATGACTTATTTATCTAAATTTTTGAATGAATCGCTACCACAGGGTCCAGTGTAATCGCTGAGTTCCAGCAATCATGTCACATTAAGAAGAATGGTATTTCTTGGTGTCCAATTGTCTCACTTATAACATTTATAAGGTCACAGTCCAGAATCAGTTGAATTAATTCCCACGGTCAATCGTTTCACTGTTAAAAGCGATACAACTTAGTAATATCGGAAGGAAATCACTAAATACATGTTGGTACGAATATGTGACGCAACCGTTGTAACTCAAACGGGTTGACACCGTTAGAAAGTCAATGAAATGTAGTTTTTGAAACTGTCTCTATTTCTTCGGCGTGCGATAACGGCTAGGATTGTTTCCACAGTAATAAATGACTTATTTATCTTAACTCTTAAACAAAGCGCTACCAGAGCGCCCAGTGTAATCGCTGAGTTTCATCAATCATGTCAAATTAAGGAGAATGTTATTTCTTCTAATCAAAATGGCTCATTTATTACATTTATAAGGTCAAAGTCCAAAATCAGTTCAATTAAGTCCCACAGTCAATCATTTCACTGTTGAAAGCGATACAACTTAGTAATATCGGAAAAAAATCACTAAATACATGTTGGTACGAATGTGTGACGCAACCGTTGTAACTCAAACGGATTGACACCGTTAGAAAATCAATGAAATTTAGTTTTGGAAACTGTCTCTATTTCTTCAGCGCGCGATAACGGCTAGGATTGGTCCCAAAGTACAAAATGACTTATTTATCTAAATTTTTAAATAAAACGTTACCACAGCGCCCAGTGTAATTAGTGAGTTCCATCAATCATGTCAAACTAAGAAGAATGTCATTTCTTGTAGTCAAAATGACTCATTTATCACATTCATAAGGTAAAAGACCAAAATCAGTTCAATTAAGTCCCACAGTCAATCGTTTCACTGTTGAAAGCGATACAACCAAGTAACATCCGAATACTATCACTAAGTACTTGTTGGTACGAATATGTGACGCAACCGTTGTAACTCAAACGGATTTATACCGTCAGAAAGTCAATGAAATGTAGTCTTTGAAACTGTTCCTATTTATTCAGCGCGTGCTAACGGCTAGGATTGGTCCCACAGTACAAAATGACTTATTTATCTAAATTTTTAAATAAAGCATTACCACAGCGCCCAGTGTAATCGGTGAGTTCCATCAACCATGTCAAACTAAGAAGAATGTCATTTCTTGTAGTCAAAATGACTCATTTATCACATTTATAAGGTCAAAGTCTAAAATCAGTTCAACTAAGTCCAACAGTCAATCGTTTCACTGTTGAAAGCGATACAACTTAGTATTATCGGAAGGAAATCACTAAATACATGTTGGTACGATTATGTGACGCAACCGTTCTAACTCAAACGCATTGACACCGTTAGAAAGTCAATGAAATGGAGTTTTTGAAACTGTCTCTATATCTTCAGCGCGCGCTAACGGCTAGGATTGGTCCCACAGTAAAAATGACTTATTTATCTAAATTTTTAAATGAATCGCTACCACAGGTTCCAGTGTAATCGCTGAGTTCCGGCAATCATGTCAAATTAAGAAGAATATCATTTCTTGTAGTCAAAATGACTCATTTATCACATTTATAGGGTCAAAGTCCAAAATCAGTTCAATTAAGTCCCACAGTCAATCGTTTAACTGTTGAAAGCGATACAACTTAGTAATATCGGAAAAAAATCACTAAATACATGTTGGTACGAATGTGTGACGCAACCGTTGTAACTCAAACGGATTGACACCATTAGAAAATCAATGAAATTTAGTTTTGGAAACTGTCTCTCTTTCTTCAGCGCGCGATAACAGCTAGGATTGGTCCCACAATAAAAAATGACTTATTTATCTTAATTTTTAAATAAAGCGCTTCCGCAGAGCCTAATGTAACCGCTGAGTTCCAGCAATCATGTCAAATTAAGAAGAATGTTATTCCTTGGAGACCAATTGGCGCATTAATCACATTTATAAGGTCACAGCCCAGAATCAGTTGAATTAATTCCCACGGTCAATCGTTTCACTGTTAAAAGCGATACAACTTAGTAATATCGGAAGGAAATCACTAAATACATGTTGGTACGAATATGTGACGCAACCATTGTAACTCGAACGGTAATGTAGTTTTTGAAACTGTCTCTATTTCTTCGGCCCGCGATAACGGCTAGGATTGTTTCCACAGTAATAAATGACTTATTTATCTTAACTCTTAAACAAAGCGCTACCACAGCGCTCAGTGTAATCGCTGAGTTCCAGCAATCATGTCAAATTAAGAAGAATGTTATTTCTTTTAGTCAAAATGGCTAATTTATTACATTTATAAGGTCAAAGTCCAAAATCAGTTCAACTAAGTCCCACAGTCAATCGTTTCACTGTTGAAAGCGATACAACTTAGTAATATCGTAAGAAAATCAGTAAATACATGTTGGTACGATTATGTGAGGCAACCGTTGTAACTCAAACGGATTGACACCGTTAGAAAGTCAATGAAATGGTGTTTTTGAAACTGTCTCTATATCTTCAGCGCGCGCTAACGGCTAGGATTGGTCCTACAGTAAAAATGACTTATTTATCTAAAATTTTAAATGAATCGCTACCACAGCGCCCAGTGTAATCGGTGAGTTCCATCAATCATGTCAAACTAAGAAGAATGTCATTTCTTGTAGTCAAAATGACTCATTTATCACATTTATAAGGTCAAAGTCTAAAATCAGTTCAACTAAGTCCCACAGTCAATCGTTTCACTGTTGAAAGCGATACAACTTTCTAATATCGGAAAAAAATAACTAAATACATGTTGGTACGAATGTGTGACGCAACTGTTGTAACTCAAACGGAATTATACCGCCAAGAAATCAATGAAATGTAGTTTTTGAGAATGTCTTTATTTCTTCAGCGCATGGTAACGGCCAGGATTGGTCCCACAGTAAGGAAATCTTATTTATCTAAATTTTTAAATAAAGCGCTACCGCAGAGCCTAATGTAACCGCTAAATTCCAGCAATCATGTCAAATTAGCAAGAATGTTATTCCTTGGAGACCAATTGGCGCATTAATCACATTTATAAGGTCACAGTCCAGAATCAGTTGAATTAATTCCCACGGTCAATCGTTTCACTGTTAAAAGCGATACAACTTAGTAATATCGGAAGGAAATCACTAAATACATGTTGGTACGAATATGTGACGCAACCATTGTAACTCAAACGGATTGACACCGTTAGAAAGTCAATGAAATGTAGTTTTTGAAACTGTCTCTATTTCTTCGGCGTGCGATAACGGCTAGGATTGGTCCCACAGTAAGAGGAGACTTATTTATCTACATTTTTAGGTAAAGCGCTACCACAGAGCCTAGTGTAATCGGTGAGTTCCATCAATCATGTCAAATTAAGGAGAATGTTATTTCTTCTAGTCAAAATGGCCCATTTATTACATTTATAAGCTCACAGTCCAGAATCAGTTGAATTAATTCCCACGGTCAATCGTTTCTCTGTTGAAAGCGATACAACTTAGTAATATCGGAAGGAAATCACTAAATACATGTTGGTACGAATATGTGACGCAACCATTGTAACTCAAACGGATTGACACCGTTAGAAAGTCAATGAAATGTAGTTTTTGAAACTGTCTCTATTTCTTCGGCGTGCGATAACGGCTAGGATTGGTCCCACAGTAAGAGGAGACTTATTTATCTACATTTTTAGGTAAAGCGCTACCACAGAGCCTAGTGTAATCGGTGAGTTCCATCAATCATGTCAAATTAAGGAGAATGTTATTTCTTCTAGTCAAAATGGCCCATTTATTACATTTATAAGGTCAAAGTCCAAAATCAGTTCAATTAAGTCCCACAGTCAATCGTTTCTCTGTTGAAAGCGATACAACTTAGTAATATCGGAAGAAAATCACTAAATACATGTTGGTACGGTTATGTGACGCAAACGTTCTAATTCAAACGGATTGACACCGTTAGAAAGTCAATGAAATGGAGTTTTGAAACTGTCTCTATATCTTCAGGGCGCGCTAACGGCTAGGATTGGTCCCACAGTAAAAATGACTTATTTATTTTAATTTTTAAATAAACCGTTACCACAGCGCCCAGTGTAATCGCTGAGTTCCAGCAATTATGTCAAATTAAGAAGAATGTTATTTCTTGGAGTCCAATTGTCTCACTTACAACATTTATAAGGTCAAAGTCCAAAAGCTGTTCAATTAAGTCGCACAGTCAAACGTTTCACAGTTAAAAGCGATGCAACCTAGTAATATCCGAATACTTTCGCTAAATACATGTTGGTACGAATATGTGACGCAACCGTTGTAACTCAAACGGAATTATACCGCCAAGAACTCAATGAAATGTAGTTTTTGAGAATGTCTTTATTTCTTCAGCGCATGGTAACGGCCAGGATTGGTCCCACAGTAAGGAAATCTTATTTATCTAAATTTTTAAATAAAGCGCTACCGCAGAGCCTAATGTAACCGCTGAATTCCAGCAATCATGTCAAATTAAGAAGAATGTTATTCCTTGAAGACCAATTGGCGCATTAATCACATTTATAAGGTCAAAGTCCAGAATCAGTTGAATTAATTCCCACGGTCAATCGTTTCTCTGTTGAAAGCGATACAACTTAGTAATATCGGAAGGAAATCACTAAATACATGTTGGTACGAATATGTGACGCAACCATTGTAACTCAAACGGATTGACACCGTTAGAAGGTCAATGAAATGTAGTTTTAGAAACTGTCTCTATTTCTTCGGCGTGCGATAACGGCTAGGATTGGTCCCACAGTAAGAGGAGACTTATTTATCTACATTTTTAGGTAAAGCGCTACCACAGAGCCTAGTGTAATCGGTGAGTTCCATCAATCATGTCAAATTAAGGAGAATGTTATTTCTTCCAGTCAAAATGGCCCATTTATTACATTTATAAGTTTACAGTCCAAAATCAGTTCAATTAAGTCCCACAGTCAATCGTTTCTCTGTTGAAAGCGATACAACTTAGTAATATCGGAAGAAAATCACTAAATACATGTTGGTACGATTATGTGACGCAAACGTTCTAATTCAAACGGATTGACACCGTTAGAAAGTCATTGAAATGGAGTTTTTGAAACTGTCTCTATATCTTCAGCGCGCGCTAACGGCTAGGATTGGTCCCACAGTAAAAATGACTTATTTATTTTAATTTTTAAATAAACCGTTACCACAGCGCCCAGTGTAATCGCTGAGTTCCAGCAATTATGTCAAATTAAGAAGAATGTTATTTCTTGGAGTCCAATTGTCTCACTTACAACATTTATAAGGTCAAAGTCCAAAAGCAGTTCAATTAAGTCGCACAGTCAAACGTTTCACAGTTAAAAGCGATGCAACCTAGTAATATCCGAATACTTTCGCTAAATACATGTTGGTACGAATATGTGACGCAACCGTTGTAACTCAAACGGAATTATACCGCCAAGAAATCAATGAAATGTAGTTTTTGAGAATGTCTTTATTTCTTCAGCGCATGGTAACGGCCAGGATTGGTCCCACAGTAAGGAAATCTTATTTATCTAAATTTTTAAATAAAGCGCTACCCCAGAGCCTAATGTAACCGCTGATTTCCAGCAATCATGTCAAATTAGCAAGAATGTTATTCCTTGGAGACCAATTGGCGCATTAATCACATTTATAAGGTCACAGTCCAGAATCAGTTGAATTAATTCCCACGGTCAATCGTTTCACTGTTAAAAGCGATACAACTTAGTAATATCGGAAGGAAATCACTAAATACATGTTGGTACGAATATGTGACGCAACCATTGTAACTCAAACGGATTGACACCGTTAGAGAGTCAATGAAATGTAGTTTTTGAAACTGTCTCTATTTCTTCGGCGTGCGATAACGGCTAGGATTGGTCCCACAGTAAGAGGAGACTTATTTATCTACATTTTTAGGTAAAGCGCTACCACAGAGCCTAGTGTAATCGGTGAGTTCCATCAATCATGTCAAATTAAGGAGAATGTTATTTCTTCTAGTCAAAATGGCCCATTTATTACATTTATAAGCTCACAGTCCAGAATCAGTTGAATTAATTCCCACGGTCAATCGTTTCTCTGTTGAAAGCGATACAACTTAGTAATATCGGAAGGAAATCACTAAATACATGTTGGTACGAATATGTGACGCAACCATTGTAACTCAAACGGATTGACACCGTTAGAAAGTCAATGAAATGTAGTTTTTGAAACTGTCTCTATTTCTTCGGCGTGCGATAACGGCCAGGATTGGTCCCACAGTAAGGAAATCTTATTTATCTAAATTATTAAATAAAGCGCTACCGCAGAGCCTAATGTAACCGCTGAATTCCAGCAATCATGTCAAATTAAGAAGAATGTTATTCCTTGAAGACCAATTGGCGCATTAATCACATTTATAAGGTCAAAGTCCAGAATCAGTTGAATTAATTCCCACGGTCAATCGTTTCACTGTTAAAAGCGATACAACTTAGTAATATCGGAAGGAAATCACTAAATACATGTTGGTACGAATATGTGACGCAACCATTGTAACTCAAACGGATTGACACCGTTAGAAGGTCATTGAAATGGAGTTTTTGAAACTGTCTCTATATCTTCAGCGCGCGCTAACCGCTAGGATTGGTCCCACAGTAAAAATGACTTATTTATTTTAATTTTTAAATAAACCGTTACCACAGCGCCCAGTGTAATCGCTGAGTGCCAGCAATTATGTCAAATTAAGAAGAATGTTATTTCTTGGAGTCCAATTGTCTCACTTACAACATTTATAAGGTCAAAGTCCAAAAGCAGTTCAATTAAGTCGCACAGTCAAACGTTTCACAGTTAAAAGCGATGCAACCTAGTAATATCCGAATACTTTCGCTAAATACATGTTGGTACGAATATGTGACGCAACCGTTGTAACTCAAACGGAATTATACCGCCAAGAAATCAATGAAATGTAGTTTTTGAGAATGTCTTTATTTCTTCAGCGCATGGTAACGGCCAGGATTGGTCCCACAGTAAGGAAATCTTATTTATCTAAATTTTTAAATAAAGCGCTACCCCAGAGCTTAATGTAACCGCTGAATTCCAGCAATCATGTCAAATTAGCAAGAATGTTATTCCTTGGAGACCAATTGGCGCATTAATCACATTTATAAGGTCACAGTCCAGAATCAGTTGAATTAATTCCCACGGTCAATCGTTTCACTGTTAAAAGCGATACAACTTAGTAATATCGGAAGGAAATCACTAAATACATGTTGGTACGAATATGTGACGCAACCATTGTAACTCAAACGGATTGACACCGTTAGAAAGTCAATGAAATGTAGTTTTTGAAACTGTCTCTATTTCTTCGGCGTGCGATAACGGCTAGGATTGGTCCCACAGTAAGAGGAGACTTATTTATCTACATTTTTAGGTAAAGCGCTACCACAGAGCCTAGTGTAATCGGTGAGTTCCATCAATCATGTCAAATTAAGGAGAATGTTATTTCTTCTAGTCAAAATGGCCCATTTATTACATTTATAAGCTCACAGTCCAGAATCAGTTGAATTAATTCCCACGGTCAATCGTTTCTCTGTTGAAAGCGATACAACTTAGTAATATCGGAAGGAAATCACTAAATACATGTTGGTACGAATATGTGACGCAACCATTGTAACTCAAACGGATTGACACCGTTAGAAAGTCAATGAAATGTAGTTTTTGAAACTGTCTCTATTTCTTCGGCGTGCGATAACGGCTAGGATTGGTCCCACAGTAAGAGGAGACTTATTTATCTACATTTTTAGGTAAAGCGCTACCACAGAGCCTAGTGTAATCGGTGAGTTCCATCAATCATGTCAAATTAAGGAGAATGTTATTTCTTCTAGTCAAAATGGCCCATTTATTACATTTATAAGGTCAAAGTCCAAAATCAGTTCAATTAAGTCCCACAGTCAATCGTTTCTCTGTTGAAAGCGATACAACTTAGTAATATCGGAAGAAAATCACTAAATACATGTTGGTACGATTATGTGACGCAAACGTTCTAATTCAAACGGATTGACACCGTTAGAAAGTCAATGAAATGGAGTTTTGAAACTGTCTCTATATCTTCAGGGCGCGCTAACGGCTAGGATTGGTCCCACAGTAAAAATGACTTATTTATTTTAATTTTTAAATAAACCGTTACCACAGCGCCCAGTGTAATCGCTGAGTTCCAGCAATTATGTCAAATTAAGAAGAATGTTATTTCTTGGAGTCCAATTGTCTCACTTACAACATTTATAAGGTCAAAGTCCAAAAGCTGTTCAATTAAGTCGCACAGTCAAACGTTTCACAGTTAAAAGCGATGCAACCTAGTAATATCCGAATACTTTCGCTAAATACATGTTGGTACGAATATGTGACGCAACCGTTGTAACTCAAACGGAATTATACCGCCAAGAACTCAATGAAATGTAGTTTTTGAGAATGTCTTTATTTCTTCAGCGCATGGTAACGGCCAGGATTGGTC